>NC_084548.2:41862500-42050000 GCF_033978685.3 Nerophis lumbriciformis | reverse complement strand
TAAATGGATAATTTGTCAGAGACAATTTGTTTTACTATACGATGATGCTTCAGGATATAGTAATGTGTATTAGGGATGAAACGATATGAAAATGTCCTTACTATTATTATTATTATTATTATTATTATTATTATTATAATCCCGGGGTTGTTGGATGTGCTCAAAAAGTACTTATGCACAGACTGAAATCTTTTCACCAAGTTATTTTTGCCAAAAAAATAACTAAAATAAATAAAAACACTCTTAAAAAACCCACTATTTTGCATTTGTTTCTTTTAAGGCAAACTGTATGGAATAGAAATGAATGTGGGGGGAAAAAAACAAAGCAATATCAACCAGTTCCCCAAATTATCCTTACAATAGATGGCTGAACTATAGAACAAGTATCAAAGATGGTATGTCTTGGTTAGATGCAGTTTGAAAATGGAAGAACTAATAATGAAATAAAAAGAATAATTTATATTGCTAGGAAATCATACGAAAATATATAAAAACTAATGACATAAAAAATGAATACTGAAACAATAAAAATAATGCTAAATTGCTATGTGCGGTCTACTGTATACTGTATGGCTCCGGAATATGGACCTTACCTAAACCCTTATCAAAGAAATTGGAAGCATTTGAACTCTGGTTATACAGAAGAATGTTAAAAATGCCATGGACGGATTCTAAAACAAATACACACATTTTAGAAACAATTAATCGTAATAAACTGCTACGAAAGACAACTAAAACACAGAATCTTATATAATCAGGAAAGATGGTATGCAAAGGCCGCTATTAGAAGGCAAGACAGATGGAAAGAGCGGAAGAGTGAACCCAGAGCAACGTGGACTACTAACATCAAAGACTGGATCAAGCTCAACTACTGTGAATACATCAGAAAGGCACAAGATCAAGAGAAACGGTGATCCATTGTAATCAACCAGCAGACTGCGGATGAAACATGACGTAATGACGTGTGTTTTTTATTTCTTATTTTTTCTGGCAGGTGTTGAGGCATCCTACTCTGTTCAGCGCTCCTTGAACGCACCTTAAAAACATCTCTGTCTCTATTCCTGTAAGTATACAAAGATTACTATTTTCTAAAAGAGCACAGCTTGTAGGTTTAATGTATACAATTGTATAGCTAAGTTACTCAGACAGAAATGTTTATATAAGTTTAGATCGATGTATGGTGTTTCTTAATGGACAAAAACTTTAATGTCTCTTGTTTTTATGTTAGTATTTAAGCTAGCAAGCTGGCGCCAGTCAGTCTGTGAGTTTATCAAAGTGCAGTAATAAGAGTTTTTCCATCATTTTAATTTAAAGCGGTTATACTAACCGTCAGGAATGTTACCGTGATTAACATTAATACAGTGTATTGTCACAACCTCTTGTGTACTGTACACTGTTGAACCGGAACTTAAATGCCTTCAAAAGTCGAACAATTAAAAATTCAACACAAAAATATCTGACAAAAATAATCCCTTGATTTACACAATACAACAGAGAAGACTGCTGAATAACGCAAAACTGCGTTCAATGAGCATCTGAAGGATTAACTTCTTTGACTTTGGTCAAGTTTCAAAAACAGTGAGCGGTTATGCTTCTTTTTAGTTTTATTTATTTCAATTATACAGTGGTTTTTCACAGTTTTTAGACACCTAATAATGTATTTTAAAACATTATACATTACATACAGTTAATGCAATGTTTGTATGACTACAGCTTGATTCTCAGGCTGATTAATATATTTTCCTATTTCTTATAAAAAGAAAATATGTCTAAATACAGACAAAGTGGATGTGGACTAGTGGACTGTGGACTATATTCAACCTCAGAGTTTGTACTGTATATAGATATGCCCAGTCATAAAGAGACGGCTTATCAAGTTAATTCTCTCATAGATTTATCACCAAATGGATAGAAACCCATCTAAATTGAAACATCCTTAAGGAGAAGGCCATTTTATTATTTTTTCAATCTCTACAATCCCTATGTGAGACAAGAACACATATGTCTTTCTTGTTTTTTAATGGATTCTGATTTGTAATGTACAACAAGTACGAGGTGGCTAACAATGCAGCTAATGGGAGTAATCTATTGTGCTCATAAAGCCCTGTCAAACATCCAAAAAGAGCCAACAAAACTCAATTTACATGTTGTGACCTGTATGTTAACCAGGTATTAGCGATATTGATATTATGAGAGCTAACACTGAGGAACTACTTTTAGCGGAACCGTGATCACAGATACACCTTTTCACACCTCTTGAAATACTGAGCCAGTGAGTTGGTAAAAGTTTGTGCTAGATTAAAAATCATGCCTCTCACCTCTATAGTAGAAGATTGTGGCCATAAACCGATAAGTTGGTCATTCAACTAAGACCTGCTTGTCCGAGCCCTCCTTTTTTAATTTTTTTTTTTTAACCTGTGTGAGGATTATAAATAATTCTTAATCTAAACAGCAATAAACAAACATCCCATTAGTCAGCATCACAGTGAGAGCATACATTGTTTGGTAAGTGATTGTGTTATAATGTTGTAGTTTGTATTCCCTGTTTAGCACTTAGCAAAAGTGCTCCTTTGCTGGATCTGCTTATCACTTTGTTTCTAAAACTGGTAGCTCATCCTCCGTATATTTAGGTTAAAAAACATAAGGTTTCGGAACATCCTTTGTGCCAAAATAGCCGTTGTTGGCTTTCATAAAGTCTGCCATGATTATTAGTACTTGTTATTTTGTTGAAGGAAATAACAAACGTAATGCGTCAGTGGAATTAACACGTCGCCGTATGCTTAAAATGACCAAAATATGTACGTAAATATTACAAGTGGGAATCTTTGGGCACCTCACGATGCGATTACAATTACGATTCAGGAACAACGATTCGATTAAAATTGATTATTGATGCATCTTTGAAATATGTATATTGATGCAGTTTTACATTTCTTTTCGTTTCACTAAATAAGCGTTAATCACTTGCAACTTTAAAAAAAAACTGTGCATTTGTAATGAGAAACACTTAACTTAATTGCCACATAATGTGGGCCCTATAATTAAGGAACTGAGCAGATCTCTCGGTGAGGTGGCTTGCTGCAGTCAACCAAATTTTAGAACATTCTGCATTACTTTATTAACAATAAATAAATCGATTATCGATTATTGACGTTTACTAATTGATTTAATAATCCATGTCCAAATTGTGATGCAACTAAAAATCGATTATTTCCTCCACCTTTAGTAAATATTACATTATTAAGAATGTGTATGTTACTACATTACATATATACTTACAGTGTGTATAAAATGTGATAGAGCTTTTGGGATGTTTTTAGAGTGTTATATTGGGCAGAATAGAGGGAATACCATTAGCGTTAGTTGCGTTAGTAGTTAGTTGCTCGAGTTAGAATGCATAAAAAAAGCAAAAATGTGTGCTTGTTTTAAAATAACAATTATGAATGATAGACACAATTCCAAAAATAAGTACTGTTCCCCTTCACCTTATAACAACAGTAATAAATCCAAAATGCAACATAAAAATCAAATCCTCATACCATAGAAAAGAGATCCCTGGTGATCAAAGTCACATCTACCATAGTTTGCACCTTTAGCAGCCCAGCCGCTTTGTGCACTAAACTAAAATGTGTGACAGGCAGGCCAAGCATTCAGCAAGCTGTTCATCTTGTGATGTTTTGCAGAATGAACACATCTTCATTGCATGTGATGCTGGAGATTGGAGGAGACAAACACATATATTCCATCAATACAATACTCACATTAACGTGAATGCATGTATGCAAACAAATGAGACCATTTATAATAAGCCCAGGAGGGCAGACACAACATGAGTGCAGCGGGAAAAGGACAAGGAGGAGGAGGATGAGAAGGAGGCGGAGGGCAGCGTCATCATGGTGGTCTGACCATCAGAGTGAGACATGAATGGCTGCATTAGCAGTGCCCTGAAGCGCCAGTCAAGCTCTCAGCCACTTAGCAGAGTACTCTGGACTGACACAGTTAGTTTTCAAGTCACACCAGATCATTGCAATATAAATGTGTGCACAAGGTGCAGGTGCTATACGTAAGAAAGCACTCACACAGGTTATATAAAACAGTCATGGATGGAAAGATGGAATCAGGGTGCTACACTATACACACCATCAATAACTACAGTATACATACTACCAGTTATGTTTGTGCCACTACATTCTCACTGTATACATTATAGAATAATAATAAAACAAATCATCTCTGCATATATTTTGGGGAATTGGATCCATATGTGAATGTCTTCCACAGCATGGTTTTTAAAACTAAATAAACACAGCTGAGAGGTAATTTATAGAAGCATGTGCAGAGACTTTATATCAAGTGGCAGCGTGCAGTAACGGTATCTCTTATGACTTGAGCTAACTGGAAATACATGCTAACTAATGTTCCGCCATAGTTTGTAGTGTAAGCGAGGATATGGCAAATGTTTGAAGGGTTTGCCTAATGTGGAAAGTGAAGATCTCATGCATGACACATCAATGGAGTTTACGTCTGCACGAGATGAGACGATTCATTGCAACTAATACGAAAGCACACATCCAAATAAATGACAGGTAGTTAAAACGAACACAATTGTAAGCCTCGTTATAATCCATAGTTGTAAATAGCAACATATACGCCGATTAACGTGACCCCGGGACCTGTCTGAGGAAAGCAGGGTTGAGTATTAACGCGCTCAGGTTGACAGTCCCGTTAGTGTGTTTAAGCCCACAGCAGCGAACACGAGAACATATCAACAGCAGGGATTTATAGTGGTGTTTCTTCCTACATCACACACACACACACACGCATTTAAAAACTTAATATTCACACTTACATGGGTGGTAAAAAAAAAAAAAAAGTGTTGGAGGTGACGTTCAGCAGGGAGCACCTCTCTGCCCTACAGTGAGTCCACTAGTAGCTCTACCCGCCCACTGGGCTCTGACGTCAGCACGTACGACGTAACAGAGATCGAAAATAGTAGGGGGTCTCACTTCGCGGCGCAAATGATGCCACCTTTATTGTGAAGGCTTAAAATGCATTTGATTTGCTTTGATTGATTGTTTGAAACTTTTATTAGTAGATTGCACAGTACAGTACATATTCCCTACAATTGACCACTAAATGGTAACACCAGAATAAGTTTTTCAACTTGTTTAAGTCGGGGTCCACGTTAATGTTGATGACTGAAGTGTTGATATCAACCAAACCTAACCCCCCCTTCCACATCCCACACCCCGGATTGTAAATAATGTAAATAATTCAATGTATATACTCTGATGATTATCTTGTGTGATGGCTGTATTATGATGATAGTATACTGCACTGGTTCTCAAATGGGGGTACGCGTACCCCTGGAGGTACTTGAAGGTATGCCAAGGGGTACGTGAGATTTTTTTAAAATATTCTAAAAATAGCAACAATTCAAAAATCCTTTATAAATATATTTATTGAATAATACTTCAACAAAATATGAATGTAAGTTCATAAACTGAACATCAAATCAAGTAGGCTATTCCATTCATTACAATGCAACAATGCAATATTCAGTGTTGACAGTTAGATTTTTTGTGGACATGTTCCATAAATATTGATGTTAAAGATTCCTTTTTTTGTGAATTTTTTTAGAATTAAGTTAATGAATCCAGATGGATCTCTATTACAATCCCAAAGAGGGCACTTTAAGTTGATGATTACTTCTATGTGTAGAAATCTTTATATATAATTGAATCACTTGTTTATTTTTCAACAAGTTTTTAGTTATTTTTATATCTTTTTTTCCAAATAGTTCAATAAAGACCACTAGAAATGAGCAATATTTTGCACTGTTATACAATTTAATAAATCAGAAACTGATGACATAGTGCTGTATTTTACTTCTTTATCTCTTTTTTTCAACCAAAAATGCTTTGGTCTGATTACGGGGTACTTGAATTAAAAAAAAATGTTCACAAGGGGTACATCACTGAAAAAAGGTTGAGAACCACTGGTATACTGTATATATGTACCATGAATCGATTTAAGGGGACACCGACTTAAACAAGTTGAAAAACTTATTCGGGTTTTACCATTTAGTGGTCAATTGTACGGAATATGTACTGTACTGTCCAATCTACTAATAAAAGTTTCAATCAATCAATCAATTCATGCTTCACTCTGTGAAACTTTACCCTCACCCAACAGGATATTATGTGCATTCAAACAGTGACGTGCGGTGAACTAAACACCAGGTGAGGCATAGATACTTTTGGAGGTTTTTTTCTTCTTTTTTTTTTTAACTTAAATTAATATGTGCAGCTCTAATCATTGTTGATTTAGGTTGCAAATTAGAGTAACAGGAAAAAGAAGGGAGTTATTCGCTTTCATAAAAACGTTATCATAATGATATTAAAATATGATAAATGGGTCCAAAAAGTATTTGATAAAGTTGTTATTAAATACTTTTTGGCCCCATTTGCTTTTAACAAAATAAATCAAGTATTGTGAGTGTATCTTACCTTTCTGTATTTGTATCTGAAGCAGCAATAGCTATCCTCAATGAAAACTTACTTTTTATGATCACATTACTTTTGTCTTAAAGTCCAGTTTAGAGAATTATTTAATCTTGGATAAAGCATAAAATCCTCCATATTGGCAAACACATGCATTTAATTCAATTTAATTCCAAGCAATAAAACAATATTTTTGCATCTGACAAAAACACCCACAAACGCTGGCTTATTCTAATAAAAATGCCATGTTTGTTATAAATACAGTTTTAAAAAAAAAAGGCTGACTTCTCCCAGTGTGGCAAGTCAGAGTATTGCTGAGGCATTGAGCTGCAAGTTGACAATATATCGCCCCCTACTGTGAGGCAGAGGTACTTGCTGCCTCATGTCCTGCCTTTTCCCCGTGGCAACAAGCACGCGCCCCCTCGCACACACACGCTCAATACACTTTATAGCTGTGTCCCAATTCAGGGTCTGCATCCTTCGAAGGGCGAATTTGAAGGCCGCTTACGTCACAGCGCTGCGCTAAGGCTGTCCCAATTCATTCAAATTTGAAGGCTCCTCCAAATGCAGCCATCGAATGCGCCCTCCTTTTCCCTGTATTCGGAGGATGCACCGCGACTATCATTCGTGGCCTCCCATATCCCAAGATGCTTTGCGCGCCTTTGTTCAACCCTGGATCTTTTTGACGATGGCTGCAAATACAAGCAGCGGCAGGAATACACTTTCAAATGTAAGTATCCTCCGCAGGCTAGACTGTCCCATTTAACAACGAGTGACGCATCCAGCTTTCTGAGACTGCGTAGGCCGGGTCCTCCGAAGGATGCAGACCCTGAATTGGGACACAGTGTTGCCGTGGAGGCACCACTTGTGTCTGCCTCACTTCTCGTCTGTCGCGTTATTTTTATCAGGAAACACAGAATTTCCGCGATTTTGACCATGAAAATTATCAAAATACACAGGAACCACACTAAAATCACATAGAAAGCATATACCAAAAGAGAAATATTCAAACTTATTTTATTTTATTACTTCGTTTTTAAACATCTCATGGTTAAGCTACCTGGTGGCAAGGTGAGGAACTGCCTCACTTGCCTCCCCTGACAGCACATCACTGCATTCAAACAAGGTGCATTTACTGATTACAACAACAATTAACAATGCAATTTAAATACGTCAACCACAGCTTCTATTTAGCAATTTTCAAGTGTAAGGAAAAAAAAACATTTTAACCTACACCAATAAATGTCTCATAAACTTCATTTGACTACAGTGAAACAGTAGTTTTAAATTAAACGGCAGGGGGCGATATGCAGCAACAGTTATTGGCTTGGGACCCCCTTTTATGTTATTTGACCACTAGATGGAAGCATTGTTTCAGAGCGTCTTGCCTGTCTACTGCTTTTTACTTGGCTCCTTTTAACTTAATAGAGCAGGGATCTACCACTTGCATCATCACTCTGAGAGCGCCATTGACTTGTTTTTTTTTGTCATTATTACTGGCAACAATTGAATCGTACTTTATTTACAAAGCACATCTACTCCCAAACAATGTGGTCATTGTCTTCATTGAATTATGTGGTAAATTAAAGACTCACTTACTGAAATGAACTGTTGTGAAAAAAAATCTAAGAGTTGAAACACATAAGGTAGTCCTCCAGCTACCTGTTAGAGAATCCAGGCTTAGAAATATGTTTTGGCGACATTATGGTGATTACACTGTTTATTTTCCCGATAGATGGCATACAGTGCATCTGCAAAGTATTCACAGCGCTTCACTTTTTCCGCATTTTGTTATGTTACAGCCTTATTCCAAAATGGAGTACATATATGTTTGTCCTCAAAATTCGACACACAATACCCCTTTAAGACAATGTGATAAGTACATATAAGTATAAGTACCTGGGAGTCCACCTGGGAGTCCATTTGAACAGCAGACTGGACTGGAAGGACAACTGCAAAGCTGTTTACAAGAAGGGCATGAACAGACTCCTTTTCCTGAGGAAGCTTAGGTCCTTTAAATGTGTGCAGCAAGCTGTTGGAGATATTTTATCAGTCTGTTATGGCCAGTGCCCTGTACTTTGCAGTGGTTTGTTGGGGGAGCAGCACCAGCAAAAGGGACTCAAACCGGATTGATAAACTGATCCGGAAAGCCGGCCAAACTATTGGCACGCAGTTGGAGGCGTTTGTGTCAGTGAGGGACAGGAGGACACTGGACAAACTACTGGCCATCATGGAATATCCTGTCCACCCACCCCCCCTGACAATTGAGGGACAGCGGTTCGCTTCAATGAAGAGAAAGACGAGCGTCGTGCAAACACCGCATTCAAGCAGCCTCTCCTCGGCGAGTGAGACAGGGCTAAAGCAATAACAAATGCCGTTGGTGTTTTTATAGCAGCAGATTTTAGACCATATTGCATTAAAAACTAGATTTTGACCCACTTCTATGGTGGAAGAACAATGAGCCCATATATCCTCTTACTGCCAAGTTAGCCAGGGACTACCTGGAGACATTGAAACTGCAAGCAGGTCTGCTCTTTCTGCAGACAATGTGGATAAACTGATTTTTCTGGCAAAAAAACTGAATATTGAGTGAAAGTCACCAGGGTTAAAGGCTGGGGGGGAAAGAAAAGTTAATCTGAGGCTGAGTTGACTTGAAATTTTTTAATGTTGCACTTTTTATATGTAGAAGAAAAGTTTTGTCATTTGATTTAATCTGAGCAACAACTTGAGGCAGTTTAATGTTGTATAACGTGGACCCCGACTTCAACAAGTTGAAAAACTTATTGGGGTGTTACCATTTAGTGGTCAATTGTACAGAATATGTACTGTACTGTGCAATCTACTAATAAAAGTCTCAATCAATCAAAAAAAGCACTTTATATGTAGAAAGGTTTTCTTAAGAAACCATTCTGAGCCTTATCTTATTTGTTTTTTATTTTATATATGTTGACCACATTAACCCAGGCAATCCACCCTGCTTGTATATGTATGTTATTGTTATGCTAAGCATTCATGACTGCCTGCTGTTGCACTGATCAGCCTAGGGGTGGCTCACATCCATCACACACAGAGCTATTTCTATTTTTGGGCAGAATTATTATAGTGTTCCCAATGTTAAAAGGATAAAGCCATTGTTTACAAATTTGGTAAATAAATAACCAAAAAATGTATATTTTGTTGTTTTCTTACTGTACCGACAATGAACCGAACCGTGACCTCTAAACCGAGGTACGTACCGAACCGAAATTTTTGTGTACAGTTACACCCTTAATATATGTATATATGTAATGTGTATAATATATATATATATATATATATATCCATCCATCCATTTTCTACCGCTTATTCCCTCTGGGGTCGCGGGGGGCGCTGGAGCCTATCTCAGCTACAATCGGGCGGAAGGCGGGGTACACCCTGGACAAGTCGCCACCTCATCGCAGGGCCAACACAGATAGACAGACAACATTCACACTCACATTCACACACTAGGGCCAATTTAGTGTTGCCAATCAACTTATCCCCAGGTACATGTCTTTGGAGGTGGGAGGAAGCCGGAGTACCCGGAGGGAACCCACGCAGTCACAGGGAGAACATGCAAACTCCACACAGAAAGATCCCGAGCCCGGGATTGAACCCAAGACTACTCAGGACCTTCGTATTGTGAGGCAGATGCACTAACCCCTCTGCCACCGTGAAGCCCATATATATATATATATATATATATATATATATATATATATATATATATATATATATATATATATATATATATATATATATATATATATATATATATATATATACACATAATGTGTATAATATATATATATATATATATATATATATATATATATATATATATATATATATATTAAGGGTGTAACGGTACACAAAAATTTCGGTGCGGTACGTACCTCAGTTCAGAGGTCACGGTTCGGTTCATTTCCGGTACAGTAAGAAAACAACAAAATATACATTTTTTGGTTATTTATTTACCAAATTTGTAAACAATGGCTTTATCCTTTTAACATTGGGAACACTATAATAATTAAATGTGTATAATATATATATATATATATATATATATATATATATATATATATATATATATATATATATATATATATATATATGTGTATATATATATATATATATATGTATATATATATATATATATATATATATATATATATATATATACATATATATATATATATATATATATAATTATATAATTATACACATTACGGTGCATGGGTCACTAACCCTTCATTTTATGTACATTAATTGAATATTTGTCTGGCCTTGATTTTACAGTATGTAGTCAGATTTGTTTGTTTTTATCGGTGCCTAAAGCACCCATTATAGTGTGTAATGATTTCTAAATACTCAACTTTATATGTGATTGAGACTGTAAACATTGATGTTATATAGTTAAATGAAAATGTAGATTTATGAGTGTGAGTCAGAAAATAATGTATGACTTATGAAAATGTATCATCCAATCCAATTGTGTTTACATTGTTTGGCGGTTAGACGTTGATTGCTGTGTGGCTCTTCCACTTATCCACTTTGCACATCCTGTCCAGAAATCATAGTCACATCAGACTATTACAGATTGTAATTGGCCCTTCAAATGATCATTGCCACAGTGAAAATCTGTTTGATTGCTAAATTAAAATGCCCAATGCTATTAATTGAAATTAAGTTAGATCAAGTATGCCTCATTAGTGAAACTGATTGGAAATGAAGACCACTCTTCCTACTGATTGGAAAACCAAAGTTTGGATATTTGTGAGTGAAACTCTGCTTTGGAAGCTCGTAATGAGTGCGTCAGACTCGACAACAGGAAGTTCACATGAAAAACATCCTTCAGGATGGACAAAATTAGCTTTTAACCGTGTCCAGAAAGTGAGACGTCAACAAGTGTTGCACAAAATGTTGCTGAGCTTTTATTAGCGAAAGCCTGTGCTTCCATTAGCCAATTAGTAGGCAAACACAGCATAGATATACAGAAATATAACATCCAAAGCACACAGACCCCATGAGGCTGCTTTTTTCCTGGAGCAGAGGATAATGGAAAAGATTAGTGTGAGCGGCTGATGCCTGACGACCCTTTCTCTGTGAGCACGGCGGACAAGGATGCTGGCTCTCAGCAGCCCCCGCCAATTAGAGCCTTCACACTCGCGGGCTGGTCTGGTAATGAAGGGTCCAGAAGTAGGAAGTAGGCATGCATCGATCATGGGTCTGCTTTGAGCCCAGCTGCATGTCCCACATGGGAATGCTTGCAGATTCAGAGATTGTATCCTTTTCTTCTTTTGCATTTTGTTTCCCCACAGGGACATATGACTCCACCTTTGTCTGTGACCTTTCTACAACATTAGGCTCCTTTTCTGAAGGACTGCATTCTTCTTGATCTCTTGATGGTCAAGACTCATACTATACACCATGTGGTGTTTCCATGTAATAATAAGGCTTCGGTTCTTTAATGAATTTATTAAGGGTCTACTGAAAATGTGACCAAATCTGCTGGGTCAAAAGTATACATACAGCAATGTTAATATTTGGTTACATGTCCCTCGGCAAATTTCACTGCTATAAGGCATTTTTGTTAGCCTTTCACAAGCTTCTGGCAAGCTTCTAATTGCATTTTTGACCACTCTTCTTGACAAAATTTGTGCAGCTCAGCTAAATTTGTTGCTTTTCTGACATGGACTTGTTTCTTCAGCATTGTCCACATGTTCTCAATGGAGTTTAAGTCAGGACTTTGGAAAGGTCATTCTAAAACCTTAATTCCAGCCTGATTTAGCCATTCCTTTACCACAAAAATAAGAGTTGCAGAAATGATTGAAAACTCAAGACAGCCATGACATTATGTTCTTTACAAGTGTATGTAAACTTTTGACCACGAATGTATGTATCCACATGTGCAGAGCAGGGGAGCTGGTTAACTTATGAAAGTAGCGTATAAGTGTTTGCGATAATGGCAACGTGTTGGCTTAGTGACGTCAGTGAGTGAGTGGGCGAGTAAAGAGGGAGGGAGGGAGCGCGTGCACTGTGCAGTAGAAGGAAGAACGGGTACGGTTGTGTCCTGCAAAAATAAAAATAAAGCAACCAGATTGTCACAAATCGGCAGCCTCGAATTCTGACCGGAAAGCGTAGCTGAGCAGACCCATTGCCGGGTAAAGTGAAGGGTGTTACCCCCAACAATAACATCCGCCCTGGAGGGAACGTCTGCCCTGTACTCCTCGACTACGGTCTGCACCGGAGCCGAACAGCAGGACAGATGTAACAACTACATTAATACCTGTTACTTTATAACTCCTTGTGCAGATCTGAGAGCGTATTATTTAAATGTTTACCGAAGTTTGAAGCACAGGTGCTAATACTAATCACCAAATTTAGCGAGGCGTGTTTTAAAGCAGCTGTTGTGAGAGTAGCCTATGTGTGTGTGCGCTCCTTTAAGAATGGCAGTATGTGGGGTGAGTGACGTGAGTAAGTGAGAGGGCAAGTTAGGAGAGGTAGCGCTAGCATGTGCAGGAGTGTTAATAGCATGGTGGATGTCCGGTTGTGCCCTGTGGAAATTATAAAGTTACCAAGTTGTAACTAATCGACGGCCTGGTCATTCCGACCAAAGAGCGGAGCCTTACTGACCCATTGCCGTGAAAGTGAAAGGTGTTACCCCCGACAAAACATCGGCCCTGGAGGGAATGTCTCCCCTGCGCTTCTCGACCACGGTCTGGGAGCCGACAAGCAGGAAAGGTGTAAAACAGCACTTAGAGCACAGTGCCTCACTGTTTAAAGCGTCACCTTTAGTATTAGTTTTGAAGTCCAAATACCGTATTTTCCGCACTATAAGCCGCCCCGGGTTATTAGCCGCACCTTCAATGAATGGCATATTTCAAAACTTTGTCCACCTATAAGCCGCCCCGGGTTATAAGCCGCGCCTACGCTGTGCTAAAGGGAATGTCAAAAAAACAGTCAGATAGGTCAGTCAAACTTTAATAATATATTACAAACCAGCGTTCTAACAACTCTGTTCACCCCCAAAATGTAATGCGCAAATGTGCAATCACAAAAATAGTAACACTCAAATTACTGCAGAGCAATAGCAACATCAATAACTCAACGTTGCTCGAACGTTAATGTCACACAACACACAAAATAAACATTTAAAGCCCACTTTCTGAAGTTATTCCTCATCCATAAATCCCTCGAATTCTTCTTCAGTGTCTGAATTAAAAAGTTGGGCGAAAACGGCATCCAAAATGGCCGGCTCCGTCTCGTCAAAGTCATCAGAGTCAATGTTGCTGTTGTTGTCCAGCAGTTCCGTGAATCCTGCCTTCCGGAAAGCTCGGACCACAGTTGAGACCGATATATCCGCCCAGGCATTTACAATCCACTGGCAGATGTTGGCGTATGTCGTCCGGCGCTGTCTCCCTGTCTTAGTGGCGCAGGTCATCTTGTTGCTTCCTCTACCTACGCACCATTGATTCATTTATGTTCAATTCTCTCGCTGCTGCTCTATTTCCGTGTTCTACTGCGTGACTTATTGCCTTGAGTTTGAATTCTGCGTTGTACGCGTGTCTCTTAATAGGAGCCATTTTGTGGTCTTTACAGATGTAAACACACAAATGAAATGAAACGCAATATCCGGGGGCTTCCTCTTCTACGGGGGCGGGTGGTTGCTTACAGTAGAAGAAGAAGCGCTTCCTCTTCTATGGGGGAGGGTGCTTACCTTGGCGGTTGCTTACCGTAGAAGAAGAAGCACTTCCTCTTCTACGGGGAAAAAAGATGGCGTCTGTTTACTGGAGTTGCGAGACCTAAACTTTATGAAAATGAATATTAATATTAATCCATATATAAGGCGCACCGGGTTATAAGCCGCACTGTCAGCTTTTGAGAAAATTTTTGGTTTTTAGGCGCGGCTTATAGTGCGGAAAATACGGTACCTCCATATTGCGCTTCACACACCCTCTCTGTTAACTAGCAGAATTAAATTTTTTTGCCATTCTTCCCTACCACAATGTTATTGCTTGTATGCCCTTTGTGTGTGCATTTTGACACACTCAACATCATGCGCCTCGGCTCTGTAGTCACCGGCGCAAAGCGGCATTCAGGTGAAAGAATGGTAACGGTATTTTTCAATGGTGGTATAGTACCGATTTCAATTGATTAATATTGCGGTACTTTATTAGTACCGGTATACGGTACAACCCTACTTTCATTCATTCCTGCATTGAACTTCCTGGGCTTTTGACGCTGTCTTGTTGACATACAACCCCATCAAAAGTAGACTGCCACGCTGTATCAAACGCATCGGTAACAGCGTTGTAACATACGTAAAAGTAAATAATTAGATTACTCGTTACTAGCAAAGGTGAAATAGATTGTGCCACCTTGCTTTCAGTGATTAATTGAAAAACAAAAGGTTAAGATATCTATTGAATAGAGATGCCGCAAAATAAAACAAGTTTAATCTTTTAATGTGATCAAAATTAACATTATCAGATGATTTTTTAGGCAGATATCAGACTCAAACGTCTGTTGGAATAAAGACATACACTCTAAAGTCTAAACATGCAACGACCACTCAGAAGTTGATAAGGTCAAGTGTTGCTTCACCTTCACAGTGTTCTGCATGCTAATTAGGCCAATTGGCCACATGCTTGGAATGAACATTTACTGGGAAGTAGTGTAGCACCATGGGCTGTTGGGTCAAGCTATATTAAATAATCCTCAGCATTGCTCCACTAGATACAGAATGAGGATAATAGTGGCAGATACACTTGATTCATGCACCCCATGCACAGACAACTTGTGTTGATCGTCCTGAGCTTTGAGTAACATTTCAACAGCATCTATTTTACTTGAAGGGTCACAAGTCTTCACTGTGATGAATCATTTCCCTGGTGTAATGCCGGTGTCAAGCAGAATTGCTTTCAAAGACCTAGTGCATTTTTAAATCACAAAAGCAAATATTCTTCTATTAACTATACAGACAGAAAGGAAGACCGGTCTGCACACACGCACGTCTACCACTGCACAAAATTAAACAAGCCCCTGTAAGGCAATAACTTAAAGGGCGGTGACCATAAGGTAGGTCTTTATTGCTCCCCTGAACAAAAAAAAAAATTCCTATTTCTGCCTTAGTGTTACGTACAGCGGGGGAAGGAGACGACAACACAACCAGGATCAGGTCAACAGGATTATTTAAACCTTTGATGAGTATGTGGGAGGTGTATGCTACTCTAAGGGTTTGGTGCAAAACGATGTGTAGAATTAACTTAGACTTAGACTTCCTTTTTATTGTCATTCAAATTTGAACTTTGCAGCACAGATAAGAACGACATTTCGTTACATAAACTCATGGTAGCTTCTTGATCTTAGCGCTGCTTTCGATACCGTCGATCATAATATTTTATTAGAGCGTATCAAAACACGTATTGGTATGTCAGACTTAGCTTTGTCGTGGTTTAACTCTTATCTTACTGACAGGATGCAATGCGTCTCCCATAATAATGTGACCTCGGACTATGTTAAGGTAACGTGCGGAGTCCCTCAGGGTTCGGTTCTTGGCGCTGCACTCTTTAGTATATACATGCTGCCGCTAGGCGACATCATACGCAAATACGGTGTTAGCTTTCATTGTTATGCTGATGACACCCAACTCTACATGCCCCTAAAGCTGACCAGCACGCCGGATTGTAGTCAGCTGGAGGCGTGTCTTAATGAAATTAAACAATGGATGTCCGCTAACTTCTTGCAACTCAACGCCAAGAAAACGGAAATGCTGATTATCGGTCCTGCTAAACACCGACATTTATTTAATAATACCACCTTAACATTTGACAACCAAACAATTACACAAGGCGAATCAGTAAAGAATCTGGGTATTATCTTCGACCCAACTCTCTCCTTTGAATCACACATTAAGAGTGTTACTAAAACGGCCTTCTTTCATCTCCGTAATATCGCTAAAATTCGTTCTATTTTATCCACTAGCGACGCTGAGATCATTATTCATGCGTTCGTTATGTCACGTCTCGACTACTGTAACGTATTATTTTCGGGTCTCCCTATGTCTAGCATTAAAAGATTACAATTGGTACAAAATGCGGCTGCTAGACTTTTGACAAGAACAAGAAAGTTTGATCATATTACGCCTATACTGGCTTACCTGCACTGGCTTCCTGTGCACTTAAGATGTGACTTTAAGGTTTTACTACTTACGTATAAAATACTACATGGTCTAGCTCCGTCCTATCTTGTCGATTGCATTGTACCATATGTCCCGGCAAGAAATCTGCGTTCAAAGAACTCCGGCTTATTAGTGATTCCCAGAGCCCAAAAAAAGTCTGCGGGCTATAGAGCGTTTTCTATTCGGGCTCCAGTACTATGGAATGCCCTCCCGGTAACAATTAGAGATGCTACCTCAGTAGAAGCATTTAAGTCCCATCTTAAAACTAATTTGTATACTCTAGCTTTTAAATAGCCCCCCTGTTAGACCAGTTGATCTGCCGTTTCTTTTCTTTTCTCCTCTGCTCCCCTTTTCCTTGAGGGGGGGGGGGGCACAGGTCCGGTGGCCATGGATGAAGTGCTGGCTGTCCAGAGTCGGGACCCGGGGTGGACCGCTCGCCTGTGCATCGGCTGGGAACATCTCTGCGCTGCTGACCCGTCTCCGCTCGGGATGGTGTCCTGCTGGCCCCACTATGGACTGGACTCTTACTATTATGTTGGATCCACTATGGACTGGACTCTCACAATATTATGTCAGACCCACTCGACATCCATTGCTTTCGGTCTCCCCTAGAGGGGGGGGGGTTACCCACATATGCGGTCCTCTCCAAGGTTTCTCATAGTCATTCACATCGACGTCCCACTGGGGTGAGTTTTTCCTTGCCCGTATGTGGGCTTTGTACCGAGGATGTCGTTGTGGCTTGTGCAGCCCTTTGAGACACTTGTGATTTAGGGCTATATAAATAAAGATTGATTGATTGATTGATTGATGGTAGTGCAGGATAAAAAAGCAATAAGGTGCATATATAAATAAATAAATACATATAAATAATATATAAATATATATATAAAATAAATAAATATACATAAATATATATAAATTAATAAATAGATTACTGTACAGATAAATATATTGCACTTTTTCACATGCGTCCACGTTTATGGATGTATGTTGTATTATCTTTTTTATTCCAGCGAGTTAATCCATTTTGGGGGGAGTTGAGGGGATAATTTAATCATGATGCGTTCAAGAGTCTTGAGGGAAGAAGCTGTTACAGATCTGCTTCGGAGGCTGCGGAACCTCTTTCTAGAGTCCAGCAGTGAAAACAGTCCTTTGTGGGGGTGGGAAGAGTCTTTGCAGATTTTCTGAGCCCTGGTCAGGCAGCGGCTTTTTGCGATCTCCTGGATAGGAGGAAGAGGAGTCCTGATTATCTTTTCCGCCGTCCTCACCACTCTCTGGAGAGACTTCCAGTCTGAGGCATTGCAGGCTCCAGTCCAGACAGAGATGCTGTTGGTCAGCAGGCTCTCTATAGTGCCTCTATAGAATGTGGTGAGAATGGGGGGAGGGAGCTGTGCTCTTTTCATCCGACGCAAAAAGTGCATGTAAATGTTAACAGGGTTTGTTGTAAGTGCGTGTTGGATGAATCCTTCGTCAGTCCAGAGGGGCAAGGCAAGGAGGTAGTCCATGGGCAAGCAAGCGGTCGGGGGCTGGTGAGAAGCAACGAGGTCTGTGTCCAAGCAGGGGTCGAGGATCGAGGGAGGCAGTCCAAAATCTAGAGAGGAGTCGAGGCACACAGCTCAATCACGGGAAACAGGAAGGACAGTGCGGGGAGCACTAAGGACATGAGACACGGGAACAAGGAAGTAACAAGGAGAGTAAGTACGCTGGAGGGAAGCCAGAGACGGGATGCTTACTACGGAGAGTGAACTACGTTCCGGTGTAGGCTCTTCGGGTCCGCTGGTCTTTATACTGCTTGTCATGATTAGTCCCAAATGCGCTGATTTTAGATTGCTTGCAGCTTTGCCGGTGCGTGGGCGTGATGAGTCCACCACGAGCAGGGGCGTGTCCTGGCGTGCTGCCTACGGAGGTGCTGGCAGAACTTGCTGCCGATGAAAAGCGGTATCGAGCCCGCGCCGTGACACATAGTTTAGATACAGAATGTTTTCTGGCTGCAAATTTTTATACAAGGACTTGCTAAAGCTGTGAAGTGAGAAATTCTCGTATGCAACTGTCCGCGAGATTAAGTAGGAGCATACAAATTAAATAAAAAATAACTGAAAAACACACCCAGATCATGATATAGCACTACCACATGATGCAGAACAAGACTACAATCCTCCCTCACTACATCGTGCTTCGAATGTCACTGCTTCACTACAACACAGATTTTTTTAAAGCATATCCTACAATTTAGTTAATCAAGTGTTAAGTTTTATTTATGGATTATATGTATAACAGTGGCAGCACGGTGGAAGAGGGGTTAGTGCATCTGCCTCACAATACGAAGGTCCTGAGTAGTCGTGAGTTCAATCCCGGCCTCAGGATCTTTCTGTGTGGAGTTTGCATGTTCTCCCCGTGACTGCGTGGGTTCCTTCCGGGTACTCCGGCTTCCTCCCACTTCCAAAGACATGCACCTGGGGATAGGTTGATTGGCAAAACTAAAATTGGCCCTAGTGTGTGGATGTGAGTGTGAATGTTGTCTGTCTATCTGTGTTGGCCCTGCGATGAGGTGGCGACTTGTCCAGGGTGTACCCCGCCTTCCGCCCGATTGTAGCTGAGATAGGCTCCAGCGCCCCCCGCGACCCCAAAGGGAATAAGCGGTAGAAAATGGATGGATGGATGGATGTATAACAGTGTTGTTTTATTTTCTACTGGTATTATGTTGTGGCAATGGACAAATATTCTCCAAGCACGATTTCCGTTGGGTGAACAACACACACAGACACAATCTATCTCCATCGCAACAATCTCAAGTTGACCAAGTTGGGGGACGGCGTGGCGCGGTTGGGAGAGTGGCCGTGCCAGCAATCTGAGAGTTCCTGGTTCGATCCCCAACTTCTACCAATCTAGTCATGTCCGTTGTGTCCTTGAGCAAGACACTTCACTCTTGCTCCTGATGGGTCGTGGTTAGTGCCTTGCATGGCAGCTCCCGCCATCAGTGTGTGAATGTGTGTGTGAGTGGGTGAATGTGGAAATAGTGTCAAAGAGCTTTGAGTACCTTGAAGGTAGAAAAGCGCTATACAAGTATAACCTATTTACCATTCACCACCTTTTGACAGAACAACTTTTTGATGGACTTTATCTTCAACCACAGTGAATTAATATGAATATAAATGTATGATAACCTTGTTAAACAATTTGCATAGAAAACTATTTTTGATTTCTAAAATTTGCACAAACAGACAGATTGATGGACAATATATAAGGATGTCCGATAATGGCTTTTTGCCGATATCCGATATTGTCCAACTCTTTAATTACCGATACAGATATCAACCGATACCGATATCAACCGATATATACAGTCGTGGAATTAACACATTATGCCTAATTTGGACAACCAGGTATGGTGAAGATAAGGTACTTTAAAAAAAAAAATTATAAAATAAAATAAGATAAATAAATAAATAAATAATTCTTGAATAAAAAAGAAAGTAAAACAATATAAAAACAGTTACATAGAAACTAGTAATTAATGAAAATTAGTAAAATTAACTGTTAAAGGTTAGTACTATTAGTGGACCAGCAGCACGCACAATCATGTGTGCTTACGGACTGTATCCCTTGCAGACTGTATTGATATGTATTGATATATAATGTAGGAACCAGAATATTAATAACAGAAAGAAACAACCCTTTTGTGTGAATGAGTGTAAATGGGGGGGGGGAGGTTTTTTGGGTTGGTGCACTAATTGTAAGTGTATCTTGTGTTTTTTATGTTGATTTAATAAAAAAAAACAAAAAAAAAACGATCCGATATTATCGGACATCTCTAATAATTTACTTTGCGTTATGCAGAATCAGATAATATTAAAGTGAACAACATATGCAATTTGATGCAGTACATTGACTGTAAAAAAAATAAAAATACATGCATTTTGTCGCCAAGTACTTTATTATTTTCGGCATTTTTGGAGGCCACATAAATGACGTGGTGACCCACATAAATTAAGGCGGCATATCACATGAAATATTGCGGCAGGCCAAATAATTTAAAACGGCATATCACATAAAATTATGCGACAGGTCACATAAAATAACGTAGCGGACCACTGTAAAGCGTGTGCCGAGCCAGATTTGGCCCCTGGACCTTAAGTTTGAATATGTTTGAATATGTTCACATCTGCACTGCTAAAGGTAAACAGTATGTTACGGCGCACGCGCAGTCTACTTCTCCCTCCTCTGCGGGAGCACTTGGAGGAGCCGTTGACAGCGCGTTCGGACACGCCCCTGCTCGCGTTGAGCGCAGCACGCCCACGCAGCACGCCCACGCAGCGACAAGCCTGCACACCTGCGACTGATGAGGGCGAGATCAATAAAGGACCAGTGGACCCAAGGATCGTGGCGGGAACTTAGCTTTCTCATGGTGTACCGTAAGCAACAAGCTTTATGCTATATTCGTGTTTCCTCTCCGTGCCTTGATTTGTCCCTTGTCTTCTCCCGTGTCCCCGCAGTACCCTCCGTCGCCTGGAAAGTGAGCTGTGCGTCTCATTTTCCCCTGGATCTCCCTCTGGACTCTGACTGCTTCCTTCGTTCCTCGACCTCTTGCTCGCCCCTGGATTCCGACGTCTCTCTCTCGCCCCGGATAACCTGCCTGCCCCATGGACTTCCTCGTATCTCGTTCAACACGTTGGTAACACTCACTTCAGTTAACTACACACATAGTCTTACACCACACACTCTTGTATTCTAGTTCACACTCCATTTCCTTAGTTTAGTAGTATTGTTTGTTATTATTTATATATCTATATCTATATATATATATATATATATATATAATAAATAATTGTATATACTGCCCCCTGGTGTCTGTATGCCGTCACCTCCTCTCAGTAAACACAACAGTAAGTTCCCGCCAAAATTATTAAGGACCTGACGGCACAGTTCCTTAGCCCCGCCCCTAGTGACTTTCGTTCCGCCCCCTGTGACAATTTTTTTTTTTTTTTTTCTGCCTCTTGCCCCATTCACCATGTCTTTTTCTTTTTTTCGCTCCACACCGGAGGAGTTGTCTTGTCCTGCCAAACTGTCGTGGAAAGGCATGTTTAGCAGTGATGTGAGCAAGGAGGAATTTACCTGTCGCCTGGACACCCTCCTCCCACCCATAGTGACTGTTCCTCAGCCAGAAAGAAGCGTCTGGCATCCGCTTTCGGAGAGGGGGGGTAGTACTGGTGGCTGTGCTGATGGGGTGGCGCAGCTGCACCAAGACAGGCTACCCTCTGCCAGACTAATTCCACCGGTCTTCCGCTTTTCCCAGCCGCAACCACCTGTCCCCTGGCTAGCGTCTGAGCTAGCACCTGTCCCCGAGCTAGCGTCTGAGCTAGCACTTGTCCCCGAGCTAGCGTCCGAGCTAGCACTTGTCCCCGAGCTAGCACCTGTCCCTCGGCTAGCGTCCGAGCTAGCACCTGTCCCTCGGCTAGCGTCCGAGCTAGCACTTGTCCCTCGGCTAGCGTCCGAGCTAGCACCTGTCCCTCGGCTAGCGTCCGAGCTAGCACCTGTCCCTCGGCTAGCGTCCGAGCTAGCACCTGTCCCTCGGCTAGCGTCTGAGCTAGCACCTGTCCCCGAGCTAGCGTCTGAGCTAGCACTTGTCCCCGAGCTAGCGTCCGAGCTAGCACTTGTCCCCGAGCTAGCACCTGTCCCTCGGCTAGCGTCCGAGCTAGCACCTGTCCCTCGGCTAGCGTCCGAGCTAGCACTTGTCCCTCGGCTAGCGTCCGAGCTAGCACCAGTCCCTCGGCTAGCGTCCGAGCTAGCACCAGTCCCTCGGCTAGCGTCCGAGCTAGCACCAGCCCCTCGGCTAGCGTCCGAGCTAGCACCTGTCCCTCGGCTAGCGTCCGAGCTAGCACCAGCCCCTCGGCTAGCGTCCGAGCTAGCACCAGCCCCTCGGCTAGCGTCCGAGCTAGCACCAGCCCCTCGGCTAGCGTCCGAGCTAGCACCAGCCCCTCGGCTAGCCTCCGAGCTAGCACCAACCCCTCGGCTAGTCTCCGAGCTAGCACCAAACCCCGCGGCTAGCCACCGAGCTAGCACCAGCCCCTCGGCTAGCCTCCGAGCTAGCACCAGCCCCTCGGCTAGCCTCCGAGCTAGCACCAACCCCTCGGCTAGTCTCCGAGCTAGCACCAGTCCCCAGGCTAGCCTCTGAGCTAGCACCAGCTCCCAGGCTGGCCCCCACGTCTCCACCAGCTCCCAGGCTGGCCCCCACGTCTCCACCAGCTCCCAGGCTGGCCCCGACGTCTCCACCAGCTCCCAGGCTGGCCTCGACCTCTGCCCCTCTGCCGGCTCCGCCGACTCCAGCACCTCTGCCGGCTCCGCCGACTCCAGCACCTCTGCCGACTCCAGCACCTCTGCCGGCTCCGCCGACTCCAGCATCTCGGCCTGCTCCGCCGACTTCAGCACCTCGGCCAGCTCCTCAGCTGCCCTCCTCGTCTCCGGCTTTGACGTCCGCTGCTTGCACGCCTTTGACGTCTGCCGCTTCCACGCCGCCGATGACGTCTGCCGCTTCCACGCCGCCGATGACGTCTGCCGCTTCCACGCCGCCGATCACGTCTGCCGCTTCCACGCTGCCGATGACGTCTTCCTCCACGCCGCCGCCGCCGTCTGCCGCTTCCACGCCGCCGCCGACGTCTTATCCTCGTTTCCGGCGAGACGCACCATGGCGCCAATCACGTCCGCCTTCCCGACGGCCAAGATGGTGGCCGTCCCTTGGTCGCCCGCCTAGCCGGCTTCAGCGCCGTTCTTCTCGCCACCGCCATCAGACTCGTCCTCGGTGGATTCGGGGACACTGGGGCCGGCGACCCACCACCAGTTCTCCCCTCCACCCTCCCTTGTTTCGTGAGTATGTTGGACATCTGGAATCTGTCCATAGGGGGGGGATACTGTTACGGCGCACGCGCAGTCTACTTCTCCCTCCTCTGCGGGAGCACTTGGAGGAGCCGTTGACTGCGCGTTCGGACACTCCCCTGCTCGCGTTGAGCGCAGCACGCCCACGCAGCACGCCCACGCAGCACGCCCACGCAGCGACAAGCCTGCACACCTGCGACTGATGAGGGCGAGATCAATAAAGGACCAGTGGACCCAAGGATCGTGGCGGGAACTTAGCTTTCTCATGGTGTACCGTAAGCAACAAGCTTTATGCTATATTCGTGTTTCCTCTCCGTGCCTTGATTTGTCCCTTGTCTTCTCCCGTGTCCCCGCAGTACCCTCCGTCGCCTGGAAAGTGAGCTGTGCGTCTCATTTTCCCCTGGATCTCCCTCTGGACTCTGACTGCTTCCTTCGTTCCTCGACCTCTTGCTCGCCCCTGGATTCCGACGTCTCTCTCTCGCCCCGGATAACCTGCCTGCCCCATGGACTTCCTCGTATCTCGTTCAACACGTTGGTAACACTCACTTCAGTTAACTACACACATAGTCTTACACCACACACTCTTGTATTCTAGTTCACACTCCATTTCCTTAGTTTAGTAGTATTGTTTGTTATTATTTATATATCTATATATATATATATAATAAATA
This sequence comes from Nerophis lumbriciformis, assembly GCF_033978685.3. NCBI lineage: Eukaryota > Metazoa > Chordata > Actinopteri > Syngnathiformes > Syngnathidae > Nerophis > Nerophis lumbriciformis. The sequence continues at coordinate 42,025,755 of NC_084548.2, read as the reverse complement.
ATTGTATATACTGCCCCCTGGTGTCTGTTTGCCGTCACCTCCTCTCAGTAAACACAACACAGTAGCCATATTAAATATTTGCCTGACAACTGGGAGGGGGACAGCCTCTGTGTCACATGGTTGCAACCCAGCAGTTCATAGATCTAAAAAGTTGGAAATGTTGGGGGAAAAAACAAATAATAAAACCATAAAATAGGTATTCATATCTTTCCATTAAACTGTGTTATAAATGTATTAAAATCACTTTAACATTTATTTAAAAGTGTACAAATTCCAAGATTTGCACACAAACAGATCAAGAGGAAGAGGGCATGGCTTACTGCTGGTCTGCTTGCACAATGTCACTAAAATAATGTTCGCAAATACAGTTTTACACTATGAATTTCTAGTTTGTTCACTGTAGAATCTACAACCTCCATCCATCTTCTCCCGCTTTTCGGAGGTCGGGTTGCGGAGGCAGCAGCTTAAGCAGAGAAGCCCAGACTTCCCTCTTCCCAGCCACTTTGTACACCTCCTACTGGGGGATCCCGAGGCAATCCCAGGTAACGTGTCCTGGGTCTTCCCCAAGGCCTCCTACCGATCGGACGTGCCCTAAACACCTCCCAAGGGAAGCGTCTGGGTGGCATCCTGAGCAGATGCCCGAACCACCTCATCTGGCTCCTCTCAATGTGGAGGAGCAGCGGCTTTACTTTGAGCTCCTCCCGGATAACAGAGCTTCTCACCCTATCTCTAAGGGAAAGCCTCGCTACCCGACGGAGGAAACTCACTTTGGCCGCTTGTAACCGTGATATTGTACTTTTGGTCATAACCCAAAGCTCATGACCATTGGTGAGAATGGGAAAGTAAATCAACCGGCAAATTGAGAGCTTTGCCCTCCGGCTTAGCTCCTTCTTCACCACAATGGATCAATACAGGGTCCGCATCACTGCAGACGCTGCACTGATCCGCCTGTCAATCTCACAATCCATTCTTCACTCACTCGTGACCAAGACTCCGAGGTACTTGAACTCCTCCACTTTGGGGAAGTTATTCTCCCCAACCCGGAGATGGCATTTCACTCTTTTCTGGGCAAGAACCATGGACTTGGAGGTGCTGATTCTCATCCCAGTTGCTACACACTCTGCTGCAAATCGATCCAGTGAGACCTGAAGATCCTGGCTAGATAAAGCCATCAGGACCACATCATCTGCAAGAAGCAGAGAGGTAATCCAACAGCCACCTAACCTGATCCCCTCAACGCCCTGACTGCGCCTAGAAATTCTGTCCATAAAAGTTATGGACAGAATCTGGGACAAAAGGCATCCCTGGCGGTGTCCAACCCTCACTGTAAACGGGTCCAATTTACTGCCGGCTATGCGGACCAGGCTCTGACAACGATCATACAGGGAGCGAATGGTCAGATACCCTACACTCTCTGAGTACTCCCCATAGGAATTCCCGAGGGACACGGTCAAATGCCTTTTCCAAGTCTACAAAGCACATGTAGACTAGTTGGGCAAACTCACATGCACCCTCAAGGACCCTGCCGAGACTATAGAGCTGGTCCACAGTTCCACGACCAGGACGAAAACCACATTGCTTCTCCTGAATTTAAGGTTTGACTATCTGGCGTAGCCTCCTCTCCAGTACCCCTGAATAGACTTTACCGGGAAGGCTGAAGAATGTGATCCTACGATAGTTGGAACACACCCTCTGGTTTCCCTTCTTAAACAGAGGAACCACCACCCCGGTCCACCAATCCGCCCTGGATGTCTACGCATTGTTGCAGAGTCTTTTCAACCAAAACAGCCACACAGCATCCAGAGCCTTAAAGAACTCCGGGCAGATCTCATCCACCCCCAGGGCCTTGCCACCGAGGATCTTTTTAACTATGTCGGCAACCTCAGCCCTAGAAATAGGAGAGTCCACCACAGACCCCCCAGGCACTGCTTCCTCATAGGAAGACGTGTTGGTGGGATTGAGGAGGTCTTCGAAGTATTCCCTCCACCGATCCACAACATCCCAAGTCAAAGTCAGCAGCACACCATCCCCACCATATACGGTGTTGACAGTGCACTGCTTCCCCCTCCTGAGGATGCGGATGGTGGTCCAGAATCACTTCGAAGCTGTCCGGAACTCTTTTTCCACGGCTTCCCCGAGCTCCTCTCTTGTCTGAGTTTTTGCCTCTCAACCGCCAAAGCCGCACACCGCTTGGCCTGTCGATACCTGTTTGCTGCCTCCAGGATCGCATGAGCCAAAAGGACCCGATTGGACTTCTTCAGCTTGACAGCATCGCTCACCACTGGTGTCCACCAGCAGGTTCTGGATTTACCGCAACGACAGGCACCAACCACCTTGCGGCCACAGCTCTGATCGGCCGCCTCCACAATAGAGGGACGGAACTTGGTCCACTCGGACTCAATACCCTGCGCCTCCCTCACGACATGTTCAAAGTTTCTCCGCAAGTGGGAATTTAAAATCTCTCAGACGAGAGACTGTGCGAGACGGTCACAGAAGACCCTCACAGTGCATTTGGGCCTGTTTAATGTTTTAAATGTAAATGTGACATCAATATTCTTTAAAATTAGATTCTAAAACAGAAAAAAAAGAAGGTGGAGAATCCAGTCCTCGAGTGTCCAAGCAGTACACTAACTCGCCACACTGGGAGGAGTGGGGGCGACCGTGAGCTAGCAGACGGATGTCTCTACAATGTTTAACCAGCGAGGAAGCCAACGTTTATTTTTCTCAAAAAACTTTATAAGAAACATAGCATTTTTACTACAGGAAGCCAGCGTTTGTGTGTGTTTTTTCTGTCACATGCAAATAAGTTGTTTAAAACTGATTTGATAAAATTAAATGAATTAAAAAGAAATAAATGAATGCCCCTTCCAATATAGAGGACTGTATGTCCAAAATTTAAATACTTCTCTAAACTGGACATTAAAACAAAATGAAGGTGATCATACAAAGGGCCTGATTTACTAAGATCCAAATATTACGCGCTAAACAGCATGTACAAAAAATAAAATAGTGTGTGCTAATAATGGGCGTTCAAGCATCACTTGAACAGTGGTGCAGAACACCTATTTAAGTGAGGATTTTGCGTGCATATGGGGCTTTTTTATTTTTTTGCACAAATGTTATCATGCGTGTGCAATGTGTTGAACCAGCAGCACACATCTATAATTTGTTAACACCTTTTTTGGATCGCAATCTAGACAACAGAAACATATGCACACTGACACTTCATTCAGTGTGTGAGGCTGGAGATTGCATCACCAGCACATTCGTGTGTCTGGAATGACTCAAACGCAAGAAATTGCATAATGAAAGACGTCTTTTCATGCAGAATATATATTATAACAATATAATTCCTGAATAAAAAAAGAGAAAAACAAAAACGCCAACAGACACCAAAACGCATCAATTGAATTCATTTTAGTCAGCCCCTTAAATCATTCAGCAGAAATACAATACTAAAATTAAATTGCTGAATAGACAATGTGTCTAATATTTTTTATTTCTGACCGTCCAAAATGTTGACATATACACGTAGGAGGGAGGATTCTCTGTCCATCGTTTGTTCTTTGCAGCGCAAGCGCTGATCCCGCAGCCGTGTGTGGAACTGTCAGTTTGCACGTCCTTCTCACAAATGCTAAACAAAATGCAAAATAGAGCTCGCGAAACGGTGATGAGTGTTGATAAATCACATTGCACATGCTAAATAGTTTTATTTGCATCTTCTACTTCCAGTATTGTGGGCGTTTTAAAGATCAGCATGCATTTTGCACATTGAGACAGAGAAGCAAAATGCATTGCACGCTTTATATTGCTCGCTCAACGGACGCAATCCACTTTGCACACGTTTTTGTCGATCAGCTTTGCGTGTGCTATCAGGTTTGCATGTGTTTTAGTACGCACAAACCTTTAGTAAACCAGGCCAAAAGTACGTTATCATGGAGAATAGATAGTGATGCTTGAGATACAAATACAGAAATGTATGAAACATAAATATTTTATATACAATTTATCATAATATCTTTATCATAACGTTTTTATAAAAGTTAATTACTGTACTCCTTTTTTTTCTTGATTTTTAATGTTCAACCTGAACCTGTATTAACAATGAATAAAACTCCAAAAGCTTCTACAGCGCAACCGGGAAGTATTCACAGTGCATCAATTTCTTCAAATTTTTTTATGTTACAGCTCTATTCCAAAATGGAATAAATTCCATTTTGTCCTCAAAATTCTACAGACAATAACCCATAATGACAATGTTATATATTTTTTGTATTTCAAGTTTATTAAAAATAAAAGATGTATATAAGTATTCACAGCATTTGCTCAATACTTTTTTGATGCACCTTTGCCAGCAATTAAAGCCTCAGGTCTTTTTTAAAATGATGCCACAAGCTTGGCACATCTATCTTTGGGCCGTTTCGCCTATTCCTCTTTGCAGCACCTATCAAGTTCCATCAGTTTGGATGGGAAGCGTTGGTTTTCATCTTGACTTTATTCGCTGGTTAAAGTGTCAGTTAATGTCGTTATTGTCCAAGTCAACATGGATTTGTTTTAAATAGTTACTCATTTTAGTCATAGATTGTTGAGGAAAATTAGTAGTCAACGATATTAACACTGGTGTTACAAACCTATACAGTTCATGTCATTACATACAGAAAGTCCTTAGAGGGTGGGATATAATGCTTGAAACCCATTGGAAAGTTAGCCCACTGTAAGCATCCAGTAAATGTTGCAAACAGCCCCTTTGAAATTTGATTTCCAAATGGCAAAATACTGTATCACCTGCTGGTGTATTTTCTAACGGCTGACGTTATTTTTGGTCTCTAGGTGGTATGAACTGGTTTGAACTGGCTTTTAACCCCTGAGAGTTTGGAGTTATAAGGATCAGCATGTCGTATTGATTTGAGATAATCTAATGAGAGAGATTATGGAGGAACAAAAGTCAGACATCTGGCATAAAAGCGATATAATGAGCCTTAGTGTCAATGTAAAAGGATCATTCCTGGCATTGTTAAATTCAGCTCAGTGAAAAGGTAAAAGACTGTATTTGAGAAGCCATGTGCAACTCGGATACATTGTTGAAGTAATGGTGACAACTACAAAAACATATTTGTTTTCATTTTTAACAATTTAAGATGCTCATTACTGAACATGATACTACTTACTAAATTGGCTGTTTCTAATGAAGTGAACTTGGTCAGCTGGTTTTAGTAATACAGTCCACTCTCCACTCCACAAAAGCCTTGAGCAGGAAGCAAGATAATAGGTTACAGACCAAAGCAGCTACTGTAAAGTCTTGACACACTCCTGTAAATTCATGACACACATTCTCTCTATTCCATGTGTAATAGGACACATTCCAACTCGGGTTCAGGTCACATTATTAAAGTTCCTATACTGACACTTCTGTCTGGGAATAATGGGGGCAGCAATTAAATGCCACGACCAGTGTTTTAGCCTTGTGGTAACCAACTCTTTTGGCACCTTAGCACTCTGTCACCACTGTGGATGTGCATAATTAAAGAGATGTAATTGCAAACTCTTTATCACGCTTTACAACACGTTTGAAATGAAACAACAATAAATTGTTTTTTATGTTGTGGAAACAGTGTGCAATAAAGTCAAATTTAAGAGCAGACCTAATGAGTTCCATTGTGGTCCGATGACTAAATACATTAACTAAACAATTCACACTGTTCATGATTTCATCCATCTATTTTCTATATTGCTTGGTCGAACCAGGTTCACGGATGAGCTGGAGCCTATCCCAGCTGACATTGGGTGAGAGGCAGCTGGGTACACACTGGACTGGTCATCAGTGAGTCACATGGCACATATACTGTAGACCAGGGGTCTGCAACAAGTGGTTCTGCAACCACATCTGGCTCTTCCGCCTCCTTGCTGTGACTTCCTCAGATTTTTATTAACCCCAGGGTGAGAAAAGTTAGCATTTTTAAAAACAGTTCTATAATTTTTCTGCTGTCTGTGAGGCTGTGAATGCACACAGGCCGAGTTGTGCGACGGCAAGTAAAAAAGACCGGAAGCCTCTGCGTTCAGTTCAGCTTTTCGAGTGTGCAACCCTTGGATAAACTAACGATGACTACAGGCCAGAAAAAGAAAAGCTAAAAAATAAAAAGGGATTAATTTCACATGGACGGATTAGTTTTCCAGTTAATTCAAAAATAAAAAAAGATGAAAACTTTTACATTTTATTAAGCTGTGTTAAGTTTTGCATCTCTGTATTATTTTTCTTTAGTGGAAGAGGCGGAAAAATGTCTCTTTTGATAGTAAAGTTTGCAGACCTCTTCTGTAGAAAACAACAATCCACACTCCCATTCACACTAGGGGACACAACTGGCATTACATCAATCAATCAACCAATCAATCACAGTTTATCTATATAGCCCTAAATCACGAGTGTCTCAAAGGGCTGCACAAGCCACAACGGCATCATCGGCTCAGATCCCACATCCATCAGTGCAAGAAAAAACTCAACCCATTGGGATTACAAAGAGAAACCTTGGAAGGGACCGGAGATGCCGTCTGCAGCAGAACTGACACGCGCAGGTGCGCTCTTGGAGGCGCAATCAGCAGAGCGCATAGATGAGTGCGCATTGGAATGCGCCCTGGCCGTGACAATTACTTACCTACCTACTTGTGATTACTTACTTACTTATCAACTGTAGGAACCTGCTGTGGAGTCACGGCAAAATTCAACCCTTTTGCCAATACATCTTTTTCTTTTTGGATAAGAATTCTGCTGGACAAATTCTTCACCCATCTATTGTGTGATTCATCATCAGTTGAGTTCCCTTTTTTTTTGCCACCAAATGAGTGCTTGCAATGTGAAAGTGTTATTACTAAGTTGTAATTTTGGAAACCTCATTGCTTGTTTTACTTTGGTTCTGTTCTGTTGTGTAAATTGGCCTGTAGTTGTAAAATTTGTCAGCTTTACACAGATCTCTTCAAGCAGGATTTTTTGCAATCTGAGGAGTAATTTGTCAGATTTTATTGAGGCAGCACTCTTTTGAGAACAAAAATGTACATATTCTAGACAGGGAGGACTGATGGTATGAAAGAAGAGTGAGGGAAACCATTTATGTCAAAGTTGAAAAACCATTCCTGAACAGAGGAGGTGGTCTGCAACACCACCTGTCTCCCACATACAACACCGTCCTTTCAACCATTCTTAAAAGACTCTGCAATTCAGCCTCCAACAAATAATAGGAGTTAGAAACATTCTGGTCACAGATGCTACTTAGTGCCATTTGTTTACAACTGAATGGAACACTAACGTGGATGACTATTTTGGGCGGTTCGTGGTCGATCCACAGCGATCGTTCTGCCAAATAATACCTCAATGCTAACTAGGGGAAATTACACTATGAGAGTAGGATTGTTTGGATCTACAGTTGTTTTTCTCACTATGATAGGGTGAAACCATCCTTTCCCAGGCACACCATCCAGGTATTGGGGTATAAATATTTGGGGCTTTGGCACCAGCCTCTAGACTGCATCTGACCAACCTAAGTCTATGAGCATGAACTGATGAAGCCTTCTTGGACGAGAGGCGAAACGTCTTCTAAGACAAACCAAACAGTCCATTTGCGATCGATTGAAGGCCCTGAGATTACAATAACCTGGATGAATGAGAATATCCATAGTTACAAAGCTAACATTAGTGCAAAACAAAACTCAAGGCTCCAACCACCAGCCAAACAGGACCGGGCAGAGACACAGCAGAGCAGAAAGTGAGGTCCTGGGAGCCCAGCTGATATCTTCCTGCTGATTAGCCCCAATTAGGTGCAGCTGCAGGACCTACGAACGGAGTGAGAGAGAGGCAGAGAGGGAGAGAAGGTGGCCTGAATCCACTACCACAAGGTTTCCACAAGGCCTGGGCCGTAACTGGACATAAAAAGCTACGGAAGAATAATAATAAATAGATTAATTTTGGTGTATAATAACACATGTGTGAATGCCCTGTGACATTCACACAATGGCATAATTCTTAACAGGCTTCCACAGAGAGAAAAGGAGGAGGGAGGAGTGGACTATTGATTGTGAGCGTAAACAACTTTCAAATAGGCTACGGCTGCTTTCTCGTCCTTCTCACAAGTGCCAAAACAGCAAAACAGATGCTGTGGGTTACAAAATAGAACTAAAGCAACATTCTGTGCACAATACTGTTTTTCAGGAAAAGTTTTAAAGGGGAACAGTTTTCTTTCAAGTAATATAAACATTTATCAGAGATGTTTTCTATTTTATGGAGGAAGGGACAAGCGGTAGAAAATGGATGGATGGATGGATGTAGTTAACCAAAGAACTTTCACCCACTGTCATTAAAAAAGTATGGATTTTGAATAAAGAATCGCTTCGAATTAAGAATCGATTTTGAATCAAATTGTTATCCCCAAGAATTGAATCAAATCGAATCATGCGGTGCCCAAAGATTTACGGCCTTACTGATTACCAGTCAGATTGCAGATTTTATGAGAACATACTAAACATAATAAAACATCACTTACTGTATATTGTCTGCTGTCATTAGGATGCTGACTGCTAGGATGTTTATATATTCCCATTCAGATGACAAATGACTATACACAGAGAAAAGGTGGATGGAACCAAGCGTCTTTCCATGCCGTTCTTCCCATTCCTGGTTCTAAATTGGCTGTCAAAGTGTACCAACTTGTCGGAATACGTCCTTGATCTTTTACTATCCAGGTAAACTGCTTTAATTATTATCTATCAATAAAGTTTGACGAGCAAGGAAACGAGGAAGCAGCTGCTCAGTTGATCATGTCAACATTGGCATGCAAGGTCAAGATCACGGCGCTGCTAAAAATTGTTTGTCTGCGTTAGCGCTTATAATTACAATATTACTAATACTTGGTTAATATTCAAGTCACAAAATCTATTTTGAGTATTGTTGGCTTGGTTTTGGATGTTTTTTTATTGGGTTTTAAAGGGCGGAATAGAGGACCTCCTCCATTGGCTCCGCTGTAAGCATACTTTTATTTACGAGTTAGAATGCATACAAAAAAAATACATACATTCTCATGTCTTTCATAATGATTGTAAAAGATAGGCAAACATTTTAAAATAATGCAGTTCCCCTTAAACGCCCTGCATGAGCGATAAAAATTCTCACAGTAAAGCAGCATTTACTTTGAGCATAATTTTCTCGTGAGCATGAGAAAAATTTCTCGTGCTCACGAGATACTTTTTCGTGCGCACAAAATACATATCTAAAAAAATGTTTTCCCCATGTCCCTTGAGGGGCTCCGTACCAAACACTGTTAATGGAGCAAAAGAAAGCATGTGTCGCTGTTGCTTTAGATAGGAATCATGTGTAACAATCGGCTTTATTGAGAGAGGGCTTTGAATACCGAATCAAGAAGACAAAATGAGATTAAATATAAGATAACACGGAGGAAAAGTGGGGTACCAAGAGAGGAAAAGGGGAGGAAAATGAGCTCGTTACCATGGAGAAAGAAGGTGTGACTCCCCTCTCACTCGACTGATTACAGATGGAGAGGACTCCGTGGAGTTCTGCTACAAGTTCATGTTGCCTCAGTGTTGAATGTGCTTAATGCTCTCTCCTCCCTATTACAGCCCGTAGCAATCGTACGAACACACACACACACACACACACACACACACACACACACACACACACACACACACACACACACACACACACACACACAGACAGAATAACAACTACTCTTTAACTCTCTCCTGCAGATGTCATACTGCTGCCTCCAAACAATGTGAGATTCTGCTGGCCCTGTACTTAAAGTAAAGAAATACTAAGGAAGTGTCTGCTGTCAGGAGAGCCTGTTAATTGTGTCTTACATAGAAGTACCTCACGTTGCAGAAAACAACTCTCTAGCAATGACCTCAGGTTTTATATAGGGAAACATTGTGCTGTGCTGCAGGCAACGTTGAGCTCGAGATCACTTAAAGGGGCTGTTTGCAACTTGCTCACAGTTACATTTTTTAAAGCAAACAATATAACAACACCATTAGCTTGTGTAACCGGTGGTCTCTTCCTCTGCTTTGTGTGTATTTAATGAACACGACCGACCCCATGGGTTGCTGCTCAGCTGCACTTTACTGACAATACAGGAAATGCAAACGTTGTCAATATGTTTCTGCCATCGTCGAGCTCGTACACAACAATAATAGTACAAAACAAGAAATAGTGAGGTTTAAGTTCTTAACGAAACAATAAATGCACTTTGCTGTTGTCGCATGGACGCCTACCTCTCCCGTTATCGTGGACAAAAGAGAAGTAGAAAGGCGTATCCAACACATATAAAGAGGCAGGTGTCACAACAATTATTACAGTAGGAGGGACAACGAGACAATGGTTCTACATTGACAAAACATCGAACAACCTTCAGGTATTTTCATGTAACGTACACATTTTGTGTAATTATAACAATAATGCAACAATATACAATTAATTATTTACATGACATAATTAACCCCTATGTTTGTTACGCTGTAGTGGCATTGTGATGCCGGAGGTCGTCTTTCCAAGATGCAGAGGAACGTCAAGAAACGGCTTGCAGGTGAGAACAATGATTTATTCAAGATGCAGACAAAAATATGCTGCGCGGTGCCCACAGAAAGGGTTAGACAAAAGATGCTATTAAAAATACGGACTAGGAACGTAAACGAGAACGTAACTTTGTTGCATGGGAGCAAACAAAAGCAGGCCGAGTGAGGCCAGAGGATGGATTAAAAAGCTCTCTGATTATTGCCCGGGAACAGGTGAGCATCCCGAACACTAACCAGAGGCACTTGAGAGTAATCTGCCGTCATGGCAACTGAAACACACAAATTCAAAGGTGCTGAAAACACAAGTGAATCGAAAACGCAAACAAACTATGATCCGGGCACCGGATCCTCACAATGTTACCGTTAGTGGTTTAACAGAACATATTGGTTTTAAAACTGTCCATAGTTTTCACAATTACTAAGTTTATGTAAAAAAAAATTACAACCCTAATAAAATGATTGGTTTTTGCAGCGGTCACTCACACGATCTCGTCAACACACACGAGCAGGGGATGCATGCACACTCACAAAAGCAGTCCAAGAGAAGCAACAAACAATTTGCAGTCATGTTGTTGTAATGATAGAAAATACCGATTTGGATAGTTAGCATTAGCTATCATTGAATGTATAATTAGCAGAGAACACCCAAAGGTAATGCATGTGCATGTGTTATGCACGTACGTAGTTACGTCATTACGTCCTAGAAGCCGTAAAAGGGCAGGCTATAACGTCAGAAAGTAAGCGCCCTCTAGACATGTGTGTAAATATCACCAACAGCCCCATTCACATCATCATTATTGTTTTGAAGTTCCAACCAAGAAACTAGAACTGTATTGTTGACAACCAATTTTTGATGGATGCTCCTGACTGCTTTGCCACTTCAGAATTAGAATCAGAATAGTTTTACTGCCATTGTTTGAGAACAAGTTCACAAACTAGGAATTTTTCTTTGTACAATCGTGCAACATAAAACACATATAACACAGAATAGGAAATAAATAATAAAAATGAGCTGTAACTGAGCTATCAGATCTTGTTATTGTTCATGTATCTGATAGCCGAGGGGAAAAAAATGTTCAGGTGGCGGGAGGTGTGGGTCTGGATGGACCGTAGTCTCCTGCCTGAGGGGAGAGGGGAGAATAGTTTGTGTCCAGGGTGAGAAGAGTCAGCTGTGATCCGACCCACACGCCTCCTGGTCCTGGAGGAGAACAGGTCCTGGAGGGATGGGAGCCTGCAGCCAATCACCTTCTCAGCAGCACGTACAGCTGCAGTCGATGCTTGTCCTGGACTGTGGCGCCGGGGAACCACACGGTGATGGAGGAGGTGAGGATGGACTCGATGATGGCCGAGTAGCACTGCACCAGCATCTCGGTCGGCACCTTAAGTTTCCTTAGCTGCCGCAGGAAGTACATCCTCTGCTGGGCCTTCTTGATGAGGGAGCTGATGGTCGGCTCCCACTTGAGGTCCTGGGTGATGGTGGTGCCCAGGAAACGGAAGGAGTCCACGATGGAGACGGGGGTGGGAGAGTCTATCAGGGTTAGGGGGGATGGTGGGGCTGTGACTTTCCTGAAGTCCATGATCATCTCCACTGTCTTCTGGCCGTTCAGCTCCAGGTTGTTGAGGCTGCACCAGGACGCCAGCCGGTCCACCTCTCTCCTGTAGGCAAACTCATCGCCATCCAAGATGAGCCGGATAAGGGTGTTGTCGTCTGCAAACTTGAGCAGCTTTAGACTGGTGACTGGAGGTGCAGCAGTTTGTATACAGGGAGAAGAGCCAGGGGGAAAGTACACAGCCCTGAGGAGTACCAGTGTTTGTGGTCCGACTGTCCGAGACAATCTTCCCAAGCCGCACGTGCTGTCTTCGGTCCGTCAGGAGGTCATTGATCCATCTGCAGAGGGAGTCGGGCACGCTGAGCTGGTAGAGCTTGTCTCGTAGCAGTCCAGGGAGGATGGTGTTGAAGGCAGAGCTGAAGTCCACAAACAGGATTCATGGAGATGACACAGGTTGGACTATTGTGACATGTAACAGATATGCATATATGCATACACAGTATATGCCTGACCCCCTAAAAAAGGCGACACACACTAGGGCTGGGCGAGTTTTAAATGTTTTTAATCAAAACCGACAATTAGACTTTCAAACCGCATTAAAACTGCCATATCGTTTTTTTTTGTTTTTTTTTTTCATAATCAGACTGTCCTCTTAAAATACACTCAGGCCGCCGCCTAAGAGTGATGCTAAGCGTGAAATCTGCCTGAAGAGCAGTAAAAGAAGTGATCACATGACTCTGTCCCAGACAGTCAGCTAAACAGAAGTGTCATGGAGCCCTTCCATTTGTAATGGGAGTATGACACAAGCAGCTTGTACCAAAAATGATATGGCGTCATTTGTGTGAGCACACTTTAAATGAACGTTGACCAAAATGTACAAGCACCGTCTTGTTGCCAAATATGAACAAAAAAGAGAAACTCAAACTACTTATAAACTCCGGACAACAAGTGCCGCCATCTTTAACGGAATAATTTACACATTCGACACAATATTGTGGGAAGAACTCAGTTACACAGAACATTGTAACATTGCAAAATGTCCTTTTTCACAAGGGCAATGTTTGTTTCTACATTTCTACAGTACTTAAAATTATTTTCCTTGAATGATATACAAGTTTTTTTTACTTCCTCCTTTTAAAAGGATTTTTTCTCCAAAAAATGTAATGCTAGCTGATGTTTTTTCAACCTATTGTTTCAATAAATATCCGTTAATTGTTCATCTGTGCATGTTACAAAATTGTGCAAATATTTAGAGAATAACCTGAATTGAGAGCAGTGTTCGTAATAAATGGCGTTATATGATAACTAGCAACGAGTATTCTAATTGATTACTGTTATGTATGTTACAACGCTGTTACCGATACATTTGATGTAGCATGGCATGCTACTTTTGGTTGTATGTTAACATGACAGCGTCAGAAGCACAGCAAGTTCGGTGGAGAAAATATCATTTTACTAATGAAAGCAACAACCAGCACCATACTAAAATGAACTTCATATCAAACAGAAGGAGGCAACATCACACAGCAAACAACATGTAATACACATATACTGTACACTAAAACTACAATGGAATAGTGAACAACACATCAATGATTTAATCTTGCTATCCTACAATACCTTGTTTGTGGACAAGAAAATATGAAAGCCATCAGAGCACACTCATTCTCTTTATTAACTAGAGTTAACAATCCAGTGAAAAGATTCAACAGATCTGCCATTACTAAGCTAACAAACAGAGTTAAGCTAAAATCCTGATCGGAGTGCACTCTTGATGACGTCACACATCCCTTGGCAACAGGCACCGCCTTTTACAGGCTTACACACACACACACACACACACACACACACACACACACACACACACACACACACACACACACACACACACACACACACACACACACACACACACACACACACACACACACACACACACACACACACACTCTCATGACACGTCTCTGCAACAGTATTTGCCAGATATTTTTGTTTGTTTTGTTTTTTGGTAAAGCATTAATTTACTTTCTCTAGTAATTCATTATCTATTAAATAGTTATTATGTTAGTAATCCAATTACTTTTTGGTAGAGTAACAAGTAACTACAAATAATTAGTTTTTTTATAGTAATTTTTTGAACACTGGTTGAGCGTATCAATCATCAAAGTCACAAAATGTATTTCAGTCCAGAGCTGTGATAACCTTTTGTCAATATCTTGCATTGATGACAGCAGATTGTAATTATCCAATAAATCCAGGTAACACCAGGAAATGTTTGTATAGATGTATATACAATATATATATTTTTTAAAAGGTCACCACCTGGATTTAACTCATTGGAAATTACCATTATTTTTCTACATTTCCTACAACTCAAATATGAACAATTCTAGTATAGTAATCTCTCCACCAAATTATTAGCCAACCTACTCTAACAAAACAAGAAAAGGCAACAATCTCAGCAGTACAGAGTAAATCGGGCATTACAAGTTATAATCCACTAAACATAAATTACCGGTATGTACAACATTGATTTATATTGTTCTAATTATCCTATAACTTTGTGTGAGCTGTGTCTCACATTTAGGCTCAAACAGCAGGCAGAACAGCGGATGTCCCACTCTGTTGTCAAATATCCATACAACAAAGTTGGAGTTGATTTGTTTGAATGCAATGGAAAAAGCATATTGTGGTAACAGACTACTACTTCAACTGACCAGAAGTGGCAACATTGCAATCCACTACCAGCAAAGCTGTGATTGCTTTTCTGAAAACAGTATTTGCACGGAGTCCCGAAACAACTGTTTTCTGACAATGGACCACAATTTTCCAGCTGCGAATTTGAAGAATTTGCCAAAGAGTAAGTTTTTAACGACAAAACGTCAGGCCCAAACCACCACAGGTCAAATGGACTGATTTGACCTGTGGTATTGACTCATAAAAAAGGCTCATGATGGAAAAGAGGATTTTCAGGAGAGTTTGTTGATCTACAGGAGTCCACCACTGATGGCCTGTCACGTGCCAGATGTTGATGGGATGTTTCATTCTCACTAACCTGCCCGTGCACGATACCCTACTGAAACCAAAGGGGGTAGTAAAGGTGGCACACGCAAAAGAAAAGGAGAAAGAAAAACAGAAAAAATGGCATGACAAAAGGGACAGACACCAACTTGCAACCAAGGGACAGAGTTGGCCTTCTGG
The DNA here is from genome assembly GCF_033978685.3 of Nerophis lumbriciformis. NCBI lineage: Eukaryota > Metazoa > Chordata > Actinopteri > Syngnathiformes > Syngnathidae > Nerophis > Nerophis lumbriciformis. The sequence goes on along the minus strand of NC_084548.2, from coordinate 42,010,432 downwards.
ACTACATGACCAGAATGTGGACACAGCCAGGACTGGTACAACAGAAAGTTGCAGCCAGATCTTACATCATCAGGACAGCTTTAAAGAGAAAACGCATGGACGTGTGTCTATGAGCTAACAGCTCAGACGACGCCACTCCGCCACCCGAGGTGACAGAGGCGAGAACCGGTAACAAGGATTGTCAAAGTTTCCAGAAAACATCTGACTTTGGTAAAACTGAGCCAAGTTCACCAGTGGTTAAAATCAGACACAGCAGGATGGTTAAACCACCTAAGAGACTCATAGAGACTTGCTAAAAAAGTATGGACTCTGGGTGGGAAAAAGAAAAAAAGAGGGGTGAACAAGAAACAAATGAACCACGTAACTACGTTCCCCTCTCTTCAATGTATATGTCTTTGTGTTGATGCAAATAAGGGTGTCTGACAAGGTTTTTTTCTCCCTCTGATCAAAACAGACACACGGCGAATGGAAGGAGTCTAGGTTATTGGAATCCGTCAACGAACATCTTCCACATACTCAACAAGGGCCACGGTAACCACTAATGGGATTTCGTCATCCACATGTAGCTTCACACTGAACCAGGGAGCCAGACAGGGATGCCCTCTTTTTTTGTCCTGCTTTGCTTTATTAATTGAACCACTCACAATAACAAAAGGAACAATATTAATCCATCCATCCATCCCTTTTCTACCGCTTGTCCCTTGCGGGATTGCAGGGGGTGCTGGAGCCTAATATCAAAGGAATTCAAAAATGGGTAAAAAATTTAATATATATAAAGTTAGCCTATATGCTGTTGATTTATTAATGCACCTACAAAACCCTTGCATGTCATTGCAAAAAGCCTTCTTAGTTATTAAGTTGTTTTATTCTTTTCAGTTGCACAATAAACTGGTCAAAATCTGCATTAGCCCTCCTAACTTACTGTAAGGCTCATGGGACCCTGCAGCCGAGGTTTAATTTTCCTTTCTATACTTGGCATTATAAAATATGTGGGTAGTAACATTCTCTCGAGGCTATCAGGGCTCTTTAACTTGAATTACACTCCATTACTCAAAAATAAAATATACTCTCATAGGGTGGAAAAATCTAACACTTAATGGACAAATCACTGCAGTAAAAATGTAAATTCAACTCAAAATGACTTACTTGTTCACCGTGATTCCCACCACACCCACTGACTACTAGTTCAAATCCCTCAACTCCATAACCATTCAGTTTTATTGGAAATATACAAAACCCTGAATATCTCTCTCAACATTATAAAATAATACAGAACTTGGAAACCTAGATACAGCAATCTGTATTCACTACTTTTTGGATACTCAGCTATTAACCCTATTCTTCTGATTGAACAAAAAATAGCACAACAAATCACAAAACTATAACTGAGACAATCCAAGAACACGTCCATTGCAGATCTCCATTTTTGTTGCTTTACCCTAATCAATTAAAAAGCTAAATCATAACAAATGCATTACCATATCCATGACCCTGACAGCCTGGTGGAAAACTATAAAAAGAATCACATTTTTTAATACAATTTTTTCCAATACAGCACAACGTTGACTTTCGAATGCACATCTTCATTTGTTTTCCACTTTGCCACCAAAAGGCATTCACTCACCTTCACCGCCTGTTTGAAAACAATACAGTCGTAGCTTTTGATACCCAAATCTGGAGGTATAAGGTTGAGAGAAGAGAATTACTCCTCTACCAACAAATCAAACATAATGCAATCTAAAACAATTTTTATACTACAACCTTCTTCAGTAATAGCAATTTAGAAATCACACACAAGCAATAGAAAAGTAACATCCAAACTTTATAACATCAAAACATCAAGTACCATTACCATCCACCAAAGAGACTTAGGTGACTTCTAAAAAAAAAACTAAGGCTCTGAAACAATTAAAATATTTAATCAATATTAATCGCTTTGTTCATAGTTAACTCAAGATAATATCACGATTAATCGCAGATAGATATCATTTTTCATCATTAATACGTGTACGTTAGACGGATCATTTTTAAGTTTTAACACCATGAATGGACAAAACAAAGAGGACAAACACATTTTAATGAAAAAAAATACCTGCAGTGCCGTGATTGGTGTATTGCCAGCTTTTGTATTTTGTTGGAACACATAATTTGTATTCCTGCTTTAAGAGCACTTCTATTCAGAGGAAGAGCTACACTTCCATGTTTAGATACCAGTTTCACACATTAATAACACAAAATGTGGATTGTTACGATCATTCTTTGATTGTCAAATATGTTTGGTTATGTAATCTGAGATATTTCTACCTGAATAAATGCTGCATATTAGTGACCAAAGGGTGCGTAAACGGCAACTTAGCTCATGACGCAACTTCCAGCATTTTTGTGTTCCTACGCGTTCATCATGCGAAAATCACAATTCAACATTACATCAACATTGCTCATGGGCTCATACACATATATACATGTTTACCACCAGTCTTACAAGCTAGAAATATTATTTTGACACACTTCCTTACTTATAACACACCGGCTGTTACAGAATTAGGGCTGCACATTGTAAACTGAATTATGCAGGACCCCTGTTCCAGGTTAAGAGGACCTCAGAGCTGTCTCAGATTAGCTGTTTTTCAATCACTACCCACTGATATATTGCTGTAATCTTTTTACATAATCAGAACATTTTATCAAAAATTCCACAAATATAATTAATCACGGGTAAAGAGCATTAATGTTTCCTATTAAGTAATGAACCCCATATTGTCCATCAACACTATTACTACAGGTCTCACACATTTCGGAGAAGTCAGAGTTGACAACAAGCAATATAAATGTCTGTACCAAAGGTAATGCTCAACCGTCTACAAACCCTGTTTCCATATGAGTTGGGAAATTGTGTTAGATGTAAATATAAACGGAATGCAATGATTTGCAAATCATTTTCAACCCATATTCAGTTGAATATGCTACAAAGACAACATATTTGATGTTCAAACTTATAAACTTTTTTTTTTTGCAAATAATCATTAACTTTAGAATTTGATGCCAGCAACATGTGACAAAGAAGTTGGGAATGGTGGCAATAAATACTGATAAAGTTGAGGAATGCTCATCAAACACTTATTTGGAACATCCCACAGGTGAACAGGCAAATTGGGAACAGGTGGGTGCCATGATTGGGTATAAAAGTAGATTCCATGAAATGCTCAGTCATTCACAAACAAGGATGGGGCGAGGGTCACCACTTTCTCAACAAATGCGTGAGCAAATTGTTGAACAGTTTAAGAAAAACCTTTCTCAACCAGCTATTGCAAGGAATTTAGGGATTTCACCATCTACGGTCCGTAATATCATCAAAGGTTCAGAGAATCTGGAGAAATCACTGCACGTAAGCAGCTAAGCCCGTGACCTTCGATCCCTCAGGCTGTACTGCATCAACAAGCGACATCAGTGTGTAAAGGATATCACCACATGGGCTCAGGAACACTAACTTCCGGGCTACATTATACACCCCCGCTACCAAACCCCGCCCACCTCAACCGACGCACGGAGGGGGGTTTGATGTGTGGGGGATCAGGGTTGGGGTGGGGGCGGGGTTTGGTGGTAGCAGGGGTGTATAATGTAGCCCGGAAGAGTCAGGGCTGCATGGGATTCTGGGTATTTGTTCTGTTGTGTTTATGTTCTGTTAATGTGCAGATGTTCTCCCGAAATGTGTTTGTCATTCTTGTTTGGTGTGGCGCATTATTAGTAAGTCTTAAAGTTGTTTTATATGGCCACCGTCAGTGTAACCTGTGTGGCTGTTGACCAAGTATGCATTGCTGTCACTTGCGTGTGCAAGTAGAAGATGCATACAACAAAAGACTGGGCTGGCACGCTGTTTGTACAGATTGTAGAGGGCGCTAAATGCTGTACCATCATGGCACGCCCTTATCATTATTGTTAGGGTGAAAATCAGAGAATATTAATCCCGGGAGTTTTCTGCGAGAGGCACCGAAATCCGGAAATCTCCCGGAAGGGTCGGCAAGTATGCAACTGAGCCGCATCAGAGTGATCAAAGAGCCGCATGCGGCTCCGGAGCCGCGGGTTGCCGACCACTGCAATAGTCAATGCAAGACTAAGTGAACGCGTGAATAATCATTTCGGGATCCAATTTTGACAACATATTTCTCACTTTAGAAATATTTCTGAGATGATAAAAACAATTTTTGGTCAGTTGACGACAGTGACCCTCCAAAGACATTGACTGATCAAACACAACCCCAAGGTTTCTGAGGCTGCTTTTAACCGATGCACCCAGAGCACCAAGGGAGTTCTTGATCAGGGGGATCTTTTTATCAGGAGCACCTATATCAGAGTTTCCGTTTTTTATTTGAAAATATATTTATACTCAAACTTTCAATTCTACTTTCACGCATTTGTTTGCACAGAAATTGCACTGATTGAACTACTTGTACATGTTAGTTCCCCTTCTGGTTTTATCTCTAAATACATTAGTACAGTACCGTATTTTCCGGGTTATAAAGCGCACCGGTATTCAAGCCGCGCACAACAATTTTTAGATGAAATACATATTTTTACATTTACTTGCTGCACCAGACCATAAGCCGCAGCAATATACCGGTACAAAAGATTTTGTAAATGTTTATCTAAACACCTGGTTTCCAAACGGTGTCTGTCACAAGGCAGACAGGGTTAAAAAACAAAACCAGACAAAAGTCATCGTCATGGACCCACCGGCTGCGGAAGCTAGCTTTCCGATCAGCTTAACAGACCCAATAACTCCACAATGCCGTTTTGGTGAATTTACGAAATTGAATCAATACAAAAAGAATGCCATTTTAAGTTAATCATACCAAGACAGACAATTGTAAATGTGTTAGCATATTCACTAATGCTAACAACGCTATCTTGATTACAATACGATAGCATGTACAAAAATGCATGAAAAGACTCCTACAGACATCACAAACGGGACGACTTAGGTTTTAGTATGAATTGTTTTAGTTATATTGTAAAACTTAACATTGCTTGGAATGATGAATGAAGAATAATTTCAAGCAGAAATGCTGTAGACGAATAGCAGACAAAACGGCATTTACTTTAGGTTCAAGGCAGCAAACAGGAAGTACTTTTTTCAACCCGCAGCACCTGCAGTGAGCGAACTTGTCCAAAAGATGGTACCATAGCATAGACAAAACCACACCTTTTCAGTGTCTGTTAAAAACTAATTGTTGAATACAAAACAGTATAGCTGTTAGCGAACAAAAATCTATAAATTAGCCACACTGTTTTTAAGCCGCAGGGTTCAAAGCGTACAAAAAAGTAGCGGCTTAATAGTCCTAAAAATACAGTAGTTATTTGTTATTTGTAACATCTTTGTCTTTTCTTAATGATTGTATTGTATCGTAGAGTGCTGTATAGGCAGAATAGATTAATCCTCATTACCTGCATCATTAGGCGACTTGTGTTAGCAGTTTTTCACTGTCCATAACGGACAGAAAAGTAAATACATGTTCTAGTCTTACATAAGGATTGTGGATGATAGGTGAAATACACCCCTAAATGCAGTTTTGTAATGTATTTTTAGAGTATCTCTGAAGAATACACTTTAGCCTGGTGAGTCACCCTGACTGTCACTGAGTTGCATTGTGCTTCTGCGCCGTCACTGTTGGCTGGGGATCGAAGGCTGGGCAAGCAGGTCAGTGATCTGACTGACAGGAGACCAGACAGCATGAGGACGATGACAAGAGTCCTGGAATCCAAACCAGTTTGATATCTGGGATGAATTAAGTGTGTGCATATCACAGTGATCAAATGTACAAGCTAAATGTGCAGCTGTGGATGCCACTTACAAAAAGAGCCCAGGACATCTAAATTCTGCACTCCAAAAGTCCATTAGAGTTTTGATTGCTGCGTAAGGATCAATCTCACTGGGTGTGTGCACTAGAGTGTTAGCCTTAGACTGGACGTCTGAACCAAATCACAAAGCTATTATCTGGGAAAGCAAAATTACATCAACGGCAGAGAACCATCTGTGTGTCCTTAGGGCCAAAAGCCCCATTCACAGAAATAAAAATGATGAAGAAGGCAAAACACTGGCAGAATACTAAACAGACTCTCTCTGAAGGAATCAAGATACATTTTTTGTGTCATATTTGAACTTTGTACACTTGAGAATAACTAAATAAGACTTTCGACTAGATGACCTTGCTTCAGACATGCTTGAGGTTGGATATAGACTACAACCCCAGAAGGGACAAGCGGTAAAAAATGGATGGATGGACATCATGTTGTTATCTTTCACATTACAGTACTGATATGCCAGCATCACATATGGATCATTTTTGTTATTCTTCACTTTTTCATGAGCAAACACTTACAACACTGTCAAGACTGGAGCAGACGATCTTTACTGAAAAAGAAAGGATCAACCTAGCAACCTTGTAATATTGTAAAGTCGGCAGAATAACAATGAGGCAGAATTATTGTGAACACTTCAGCTCTTTATTAGTTTAATGCACAAAGTTTGATGATTGAACCAGGGTCCGCAGATTAAGAGACGAGAGGGCAAGGCAAAATGTCAAAAGCCCGAGCTGTCCAACGCGACTCATAAAGCGTCAGGGATTGAGGTTGCACCAGCTGTGTCATCCGTTACATTCATGTCCACAAAACAATGCTGCACTTCTTACTATAGGGATGGGTATCGAATACTGTACTTTCATAGGCACCAACCGAAGTCTGTCACTACTACCGGATACCGATTCACGTAAAATAAAATAAAAAGTGCCATATTTCAATACCTTTGTGGCATGTGACGTCACATCCAGTGCAGATGCGTTACCAGCTCTAGCACTTGACTGCAAGTGCTAGAGCAATCAGAGCAACCAGAACAGACTCAGCCAAACTGTTTGAAGGTAATGTTGCAATTTTCCATGCAAAACAAGGAAAAAGAAAGCGCTCAAAAGTACTGTAAGGCTCCACTTTTCAAAATTCACTAACTTGGTCCTAAGTTACATTGAATTTGCCATACATGGCCATTTCAACAGCCCCAAATTTGCTCCTAAAAACTACAACTTAGATACACATTACAATCAAACAGCTGGTCTGTAATAAAAGCAATTCATACAGTTTAAACACTTTGTAGGGCTCAACAAAAGAAAAACTGGCACAGTCAACTTAATAGCAAAGACTACTTCCTGACTAAGGAAACACACTATAGTCTATACACTATTGCCATCTAACATCTTGGAATTCAAACTGCATGCAAAGTCTGCTATATATACTATATAATAAGACTCCGAAGTATAAAAAACAAGAAAACTGACCAGCACAGCTCAGTTTTAAAACATATATACATATTTAGCTTTGTTTAACCAATTAACACGCATTCAAGAAAACGTTTGAATACATACCAAAAGTACCAAAATGTGTACCCTACTCCTAGGTACTAGGAATTGGTACTTTTGTTGCTACAATAGCAAGATATGTAAAATGATTAGAATTGCTCTCCGACAAGCAGGGTATCATTCGATTTCAATGAACCCAGTCTGATGTCATTCAACGTATTTCGAAAGCTCAAGTCTTTTAAAATATTTTAAACATTACAACACAGAGTGATTTACATCCAGCAGTAATCGCCTCAAAATGTCTTTCCTGTAATTTCTCTCATTTAAGTCCTGAATTTTACATGAGTAATGGCTTAAGGTAAGAGAAGTGACAACGAAATCGATGGCCACTCTGCCTAAGCTCCAGAGATCCCAGAATTATGTCCAACACACTGTATGCTGTGCTGTAGTTTCCCATTAAACTAGGTTAAAAAGCAACAAGGCTTTATGCCAAAATACTAATTCTCTTAACAGAAGATGCTGGGAGACATGGAACAGACAGAAGCTCTATTCATTGGTCCCATTAGCATTCATTACCGTTACTGTACTACTATGCCCGGTGTTCGGTTTCAAGAAAAATTAGCTTGCGACAATATAATAATCTAAAACTGCAAAGCAGAGATGTATTTCCGTAGACATATTTCGTTCCTTCATGGCGTGCATCCCTTTTAAATCTTTACACTTCAAACTAATTGGTTCAGTCTAAGGATGGAGGATTCAGTTTCATTATCCATCTGACTTTGAGTGCTGTTCGATGCTAAGGAACTTTATATTGGAGCTTTACAAAAGTTTAGTCACTGATTTCAAATACCTGTCTACCTTTTGACCTTTAAGGAGTCCTCAAACACTGCAAATTAATTCCCGCTTGTGGAAAATTAGATCGATGGGACGGATGAGCCTGTCAGGGCGGCTCATTACTGTAAACAACTGTTTCGTCATCCCAGGAAAGCACTGATTCATCGGCTGTTTCCTTGATACAATACTGGCCAAATTCAGATGGAATGTCAATGGATGTTGAGGATAGAAGACAACCTTATTACCAAAGACAATAAGGAGAACAATGGTCATGAAGAAAGAGGCTGTTTGAATTGAGTGTAACTTAATGGAACCAATGCTATTAGCACTGATACAGGTGCATCTCTCTCGGAAGTGGCAGCAATTGAGAAATGTAGAGTATTGTTTTCTGCCGACAGCTTGGCCTGAACTCACCAAACTGACCTTGCTTCCGTCTCCAGGGAAAAGGTCAATAGACAGGACTACCACCTACACACCCACACAAACACAAACACACACACACACACACACGCACACACACACACACACGCACGCACGCACACACGCACGCACACTACAGTGACTAAAGAGGAACTTCACTTTTTGGGAATTTTACCTATCGTTCACAATCATTATGAGAGACATGACGATGGATGTTTGTTTGCATTCTAAATATTAAATGAATGCGAACAAAAGTTTCCTTACAATGGAGCATTTGTGAGCCGTGCAATTCCGCCAATTAAGTCCTTAAAAAAAACATCTAAACACCTCCACTGAGTTTTTTGTTTTGTTTTGTTTTTTGTCCTGGACAGCTACTCAGGCAAATCATATTGTAGATGTAGATGCCCATATTTGCTGTACAGATTTACTTTATAAAAGAGAAGTGTGGGATACTTCCCTTGTTTCCATTGAGGTTTTATATACATGATGTAAGTATATATGTAATGTAGTCACAAGCACATTTATAGTAACATTTAATATTTACGTATTTTGCTCATTTTAAGCATACGTGGCACATTAATTTCAAAAACGCATCACAACGTTTGCTTTTTTATTTTTCTTTATCACTCATTGCAGACTTCATGAGAGCCAACAAACAAAATACAACATCACTTACTGTGCAATATCTGCTGTCATTAAGATGCCGACTGCTGGGATGTTTATATATTCCCGTATAGGTGGAGAATGACTCATAATCCTCACAAAGAAAAGGGGTGGGAGGTGGGAAGTACCAAGCATCTTTTCGTGTTGACTTCGCCAGTTTCGAGTCCTAAATGGCTGTCAAAGTGTACCAACTTGTCGGATTACATACTCAGACGTCTCATATCCAGGTGAGATGCACGATTTATGATACACAATAAACTTACAGGGAGCAAGGAAGCGAGAAAGCAGCAGACCTCTCGCTGATGTAAACATAGGCACACACTGAAGTGACCATGGCACCACTATAAACAGTACGTCTGCATTAGCGCTTATCATAACAATATCACTAATAGTTGGTTAATATTCAAATCATGAAATGTAAATGAGTATTGATGGCAGTTTTTGAATGGTTATTTATTGGATTTTATGGGTGAAATAGAGGAGCTACCATTAGCTCCACTGTAAGCGGACGTTTACTTACTTTTATTTACAAGGTAGAATGCATTAAAAAAAATCCATCCATTGTCATGTTTTTCATAATGATTGTGAACGATAGGCAAAACTCCAAAAAAAGCGCAGTTCCCCTTTAAGGGACAATTAAATGATTGACAGTCCAGGTGGTCATTCCCATCTGAGACAGCAAACAGTTACATGTGCTTTTTCCTCAAAGCAAAGAGATTCTTTAAAAAGTGTCTCACTCTTTTAAAATGCTTGACTCGTGCCTAACTATTCAGTCCCTCCAGGATTTCGTAGGGTTTTTTTTGTGTATGTTGCGGCCTGAAATACCTGAATTCAAGGGCAGCTTTGTCAAAAGTTGCAATGTTTTGTGAGACTTATTTTTTTATATTTAATCAACTTGTGATTGTATGAATTTCCATCAATGCTTTAATGCTCACAGACAGGCCATTAAAGAGCTGGCCAACACAGCAGAGAGGACGAGCCATTGGCTGTGGTTGAAGAGGAGTGACACCAGCTGGGCTGCTAAGGCTAACGCCTAATGGGACGCACATACCCAGGGATTTGATCACCCTGGGGTGGGCCCTTCCTCGGCCGAGGATGTCTTGTGGTAAGCAGGGCCGAAACACGCTGGGGCACACAACTGAAGATGTGTCCCAATGGTGAAAAAGCCTCCCAGCATTGTCACCTAGCCTCACTTAGGTATGCGGTCAGGTGCAAGCCTGGCTCAGGGAGGAGGACACCCCTGCCATGCAGAGTCCGCAGGGATTGTACCAACTAGTCCTTTCAACAACAACAACAAAAAATTCCTAGTAACCTCAATCTTAAAACTTTAATTTCCATTCTATCCTATCCTATCTTAAAATTAGAAAGCAAATACTGTATTGATGTTTTATTCATTTTATACTACACAGGCATACAAGTAAACACTAGATGGCAATAAAAGCACATACTCAGAATTCATTGTTAAATTACTGTACTTTATTTGTTATAATTAATATTAGAGCTAATTGATTATAATTGCAGAAAGAAACACCACCAAAGGATTCCTTATTTTCCGCTGTCTGCTCTGCCGTCCACAAATTGCTGACAAACTCCCGGTTTATATCAGGCTTGTAAAGTATTTTTCCACCTTAAACATTAATTTTTGTACCAACACATTTACCCCTGAACGCTAAGAGTGTTTGTAAACTGTTGAGTGCGATCTATAACCGTAATTTTTGTTGGTAAATAAGAGACGATGAGACATTATGGTCATACATCAACATCTCTAACATGTAAATGCCGCCTTTTTGTTAGTACAGCATTGCAAATGAGAATCTGTTCTTAATCTGCTTTGAACTGGACATATAAACGCATGTAAACTGGGAACTAATGGTTTATAAACTACATTACAGGCTTAGCGCTGTACACTGGAACCGGAAGTAGATCTAAGGTGGGCGGGAAGAATTTTGAGAAATAAAGAATTGCTATATTGTTACACATTTGCGGGGATTGGTCACATTTGCATGAATTGAAGTGATTGCGACATTACGAAATCCTGAAGGGACTGACTATTCCTTATACCTAAAGAAGGCACTGAGTTTTTCTGTCTGCTTTCAGCTTGAGACAGCCTTGTCCTCAAGTAATTTGGTGACTTTCAAATAGTTCTGTGTAGGTGAGGGGGTGGAACAAGTATGTCTTGTTTGCTCATCAAGCCTTTCAATCAAACTGATTCCTCATAGATCTAAGTCATAAATAGTAAGTCCCAGTCTGCTCTAAAAAGACACAATCAAGCAGTCTTTGTGCATGGACCCCTGATGCTCACCCTCAGACTGGAGGCTTAAAAAAGGTACAAAGACAAGTTAAAACTGCTGTAAGTGTCACCTGATGGCTTGCCTCTAAGTGGGAAGAAGATAAATCAATGCACCAAGTAGAAAGTAAACAACTGTACATTTGAAAAGAACTTCAGTGTAACTTCTGAGATCAAACAGGAATCACATTTTTTTTTACATATGAAAATAATAGGAAGCGATATGCGTACATTCTTGTAGAGGTGGGAAAAATGGTTGATTCTGTGATGCATCCAGATTGGACAGTGGACGATGCTGAATCAATTGACATATGCCAAAATACTGAATATTAATGCTCAATAAAGTAATAAAGACAGTTCTATTATGCAAATCTAGTGCAGACTTTTGGCGCTGTAAACAGACACAGACAGAGCCAACAAAGCTATAGAAAAAGACAGAGCGCAAAGTCCGTCATCATCATCATCACACAATGTGGATTTCAATTACATTGTCTCTGTTCTTGCCGAGAAGCCATTACCTTCAGAAACACAATTCTACAGAAGGCTTGGAGTGAAAATCTTGCAATAGTGGTGTCTAAACCTGAGGGTGGAGCGCTTTGTTCAAATAGATGAAAAGGCAAAAGGATGCATTTAAAAGCAAAACTCCACAAAGAGGTTTATGTTTTATTCATTATATTTCAAATGAAATTGTGGACTCTTACACAAACAGACTGAATGATTTCAATCCAAACTAGCTCCCGATTAGAAAATCACACTTAACATTCTTCATTCTTGACATAAATGAGCTCTTCCAGTTTGAGAAATGCAAAGTTATGGAGTGTAAGTGAATGAATTCACAGAAAAATTAACCAATAAAGATGTGGTAAAATTGCGAATGAGGCTTCAAACTAGTGAAATGACAAAGTTTCAGTAATGTTAAAAACTCAACTATATATTTTTTAATAAAAAGGTAGTAACATATCCTAATTTTTTCAAATATTTACAATTTGTCTCAGTCATTACTACTGCTTTAAGTGCATTTCTTTTGATATATTGTTACCGGCCTTAACTAATATTTATTGTTTATGCGTATTTCCATGGGACAATAGTAAGATTTGGAGCAAAACGCAATGTACCTATATTATTACAATGCAAGCTAGGTTTCTTCGAAAGTAGTAATTGTTTATTTAATGTTTTATTCAAAGCTAATTTCATGGCAAAAGATCAAATTCTTAGTGCCTGATTGTCGGCCATGTTTATGGACTACCACTTATTTTTACAATTTCTTACTACATTTGAGCAGTGTCTGTTTTTCCCCTCACTTGTGCATAACAAGCATGCATGATATTGAAAGATCACAGAGGACTGTGATGGCATGTGTGCAAGCAGACGAGCAGAAAGAGCGATAAGTGAGCTGTGCAGTATGGTCATTGCTCTGGTAATCAGGTCTTTAGCTGAAGGAACGTTCCGCACCTTGCAGATTATTGAGAGATAATAGAATTCTCGGTGCAACAGAACTACAGCTAAAGACAGAGAAGATCTCTGAGGATGCACTTATGCACAATGCACTTACGTGATTACTGTTATGTATTTGTTCCTGGTGTGCAATACTGATGTTAGTGTTTTTTTGTTGTAATTTGTCTTCTTGCTAAACGTATTAGTAAGCAATATGTAGTATTTATTACTATTTTTTTGTTTTTCATTACGCTTTACTTCTGTTACTGTATGTTAAAACCTGCACTAATTTCCCCATTGTGGGATGAATGAAAGTATATCCTATCCTAAATAAACCTAATTTTATTTTTACTTGGTGTGGGTGGAACGACTGACTGCAACCAATTTTGAGTAATGAGAAGGAGAGAAATGAAGTAAAAAAAAAAACTGTGTTTAACAAAAAACAAATGTACAATGACCTGTGACTTCAAACAAAGAGTAAAGGTAAATGCGCTGAAAATTCAACTACATTTTTCTTAAGGAATTAGGTTTTGTTACTTCTGTGTGCAATATGAACAGTGGGCTACAGTTTTCTTTCCAAATGTGTTTTGCTGCTGCCCTAACATTAATCTACTGAATATAAAAAAAAGTGTTCATTAATATATTAATTATAGATTATATACAATGTGCATTAGGAGTGTGCCGATTCAATATCAACGAGAAAAAAAAGTATTGGATGATATTGGCTTGCATCTAAAATATCCGATTTAGGCTCTTTGACACAAGCAGTCCTGCAGCACGTTTACTTGTAAAAAGCTGGACAACTAGTTAAAAACCTAAATGCCCTCCAATAAAAACTTAAATTTGTTCGTTTCTTGTATTTTGTTGAAGTCATTTACAAAAGGTAAACATGGTAGGCTAAAGGCTATTAGGAGCGAGCGTCTACACGACAGTTAAGCACACAATCGCACACTAGCTGGACATGTCATAAGTGCCCTAATTGAACAATATTGCAGTCTAAAAACACCACCTTTGTTAATACAAACATGTATCAAATAATTATTATACTGTAGTTGAATATCACTTACAGATACAAATTATTCAAGGCAGAAGCATATTAGAAAGTATCCAGTAACAAACGTGTCTGGATCATTCAATTTACAACGTGTTGAGCTCAAAGGGGAACTGCACGTTTTTGGGAATTTCCCCTATCATTCACGGTCATTATGAAAGACAACAATGGATGGTTTTATTTTTTATTTTTTTGCATTCTAAAGATTAAATAAATGTGATCAAATGTCCGCTTGCTGTGGGGGTTGCTCTATTCCGCCTATAAAGCCCTTAAAAAAACATCCAGACACCTCTATTAGTGCCCGGGCGGTAATTAATTTAAAACCTCTTCTCACTCCGGCGCTTACCAAAGGCATGCGGTAAATTTAGGTATGCGGTAATTATTTTAAAACCTCTTCTCATTACGGCGCTTACTAAAGACATGCGGTAAATTTAGGCATGTGCTTATAAATTTGAGTGTGATGTAAGGATACATCGCTTAATGCCGCAATAAAATTTAAAGCACAATGAATCATCCCGGGAGTTCTTTTTGTTTGGGTCTGAAAAGGCAATTATAACGTGACACTCTTTATTTTTACAATGGGTCATTCAACAATTACGCACGCATTTTTCTGTATGTAAAAACGCATGAAAAACAAATTGAAAATAAAACATGCTACTTTAATTCTTAACTACGATTGTAACAACAAACATTATCAATCAATGTAAACAACATCCGTGAGGCCAGAGAGAAAATATAATTTGAACTTGAACAAACTGAAAATGTTCCTGTCGGCATTACTGACAGATGCTTCCCCCACTGCACCTTGATGGACATCTACTACGGTACTTGTAATACATCCTGTGGAGATCCATCAGTTGTTAAGACCTCTTCATCTTCAGCGTCGTCCATTTCTCAGTCACCTTGTCCGACATGTACGTCCAAAACTACAGCACAGTCGTTTGAAATAATTACCGGCGGTAATTCTAGGCATGCGCTAATTATTTTGCGAAACGAGTTTGACCCGGCGGTAAATCGAGGCATGCGCATACTATATACCCGGCGGCAATTCAAAGAAATACGGTATATGTAACGGGCGCATTTAAAATTATATTTAATATGTACATATTTTTATCATTTTAAGCATACGCAGCGCATTCATTCCAAAAACACGTTTGCTTTTTTTTTTTCTTCATCACTGATTATTACTCATTGCAGACTTTATGAGAGCCAACAAACATAATAAAACATCACTTACTGTACAAGGTCTGCTGTCATTAGGATGCTGACTGCTAGGATGTTCATATATTCCAATATAAAAATGTCTCATAATCCTCGCAACGGGGGTAGGGGTGGGTGGGGCGACCAAGCGTCTCTTGGTGTTATTCTCACCATCCCCGGGTCCTAAATGACTGTCAAATTGTACCAACTTGTCGGAATACATCTTTAGACTTCTTTTGTCCAGGTGAGATGCATAATTTATGATCTACAATAAACTTACAGAGAGCAAGGAAGCGAGGAAACACCCCGCCAGTCGATCATGTCAAAATTGGTTAATATTCAAATCGCGAAATGTAAATGGAGTATTGTTGGCGGGTTTTGATCTGTTATTTACTGGATTTTTGGGGCGAAATACAGGAGCTCCCATTGGCGCCGCTGTTTGCGAACTTTTGTTTACAAGTTAAAATGCATACAAAAAAATTCCACCCGTCTTTCCTAATGATTGTGAACGTTAGGCAAAATTCCTAAAAAAGTGCAGTTCCCCTTTAACTTAATAATTGAGGCCCCCCCCAAAAAAAACATTCACACACCACTTCAACTTAATTACAGCATAAATTAATTCCAGATGGTTAGTAATAAGTAGGTTAATGTTTTGCCATACCTACCATTGTTCTCTGACTAAATTTACTTGAACAATCTTTTCTAGCATTTCACTAGGCCTGAGCGATATGGCCTAAAAATAAAATCCCTGATTTTTTCACGAAAAATTTGATTTACAATTTTTTTCCGTAAGTGTGTGTTAGACAGTACACATGTGCGTTTGAGCGCCACTGAGAAACCAATTCCATTAGTGAAAATGACACTAGTTGGCCAAAGTGTGCGGTAAAGTTGCGGGCATTGGACAACACTGCGAGGCTGTGCATAATTTGCAGGTGTTAATTGAATTTGCGTGAATTGGCCTGATCCCAACATAGGAAATTCCTGGAGGAACTGATTGTTTGCACCTAGAAGACCGTTGACGCAAGCAAAAGGTAAAATGAGTCATCTATTGTATAACACTGAACAATGCTAGCAAAGCTCCCTGATAAAGTATAATTAGCACAAAAAGAAGCATATGCATCTTGAGTGAATATGCATTGATTGTGATTGTAAACCAGCGCAGGTTTATCCCTTCAAACTTCTTTGAGACATCAACTTTGTGCCCTCTGGCTCTGGACAAAGACAAGCCATGTGTAGCAGTACATTGTGTAAGCTGCCATTCATTCCCTACTTCAGTGATTCTGCCAGGCCAGTGTCACTATGGAAGACATCTGTGTCACTTTGTTGTCTTGTCTGTCTACTTGCTCCCTGTTTGTGTGCTTCTTATAGACTCTGCTTACAACGTTGGAGACTTCTACTAAATCACCTTGTGTAGCAACTTTAAGATGCTAGAATTGAACATTTAACGCATCTCTTTTTGCTGAACTTCTTTACCTATCATTCTGACAGAAATAGAGTACAGTTTTCTGTCTGTGACCACATCGACTTTGGTAATTTACTCACAAAGTGGACATAAGCCTATTCTACACAAAAACCTTTCTATCCAACATGTTTCCATACCTAGGGATTATACAGTCACAATATTAGTCTAATGGGAAACGTCATTAAAAAAGGCAAGAAGGCAGAACTAAATTTGAAGTTTTAAAAGACAAGTTTATAAATACATAACTTACGTGTTGTTAGCTAATGATAGCGATTTGGATACTTATTGTTAGCTGTCATTGAATGTATATTCTATCATAACAACAAGACCGCAAAATGTTTGTGCGGTCCATGCACGTACATGTTGACAGGACAGGGTGAGTTAAAGCCGTAAACACCAATAATTTTTTCCAGGTCAGGAAATTTTTTTACTACATAAATTTAGTAATTGTGAAAAATATAGACAGTTTTAAAACAAAAATGTTTTGTTAAACCACTAATGGTAACATAAACTAGCCTGTGGTGTTCTTGTTATAGTTTTTACTTTTAAAAATGTAACAGTGAGCAAGTTCCAAACAGCTCCTTCAATGCATCTTAACGTAAAATGAGTTAGAAGCATGAGAAGCAGTTTTTTTGATAGCATCAAGTCTAGCAACAGTGTATCAACTAGTAAGCCAGCTAACAATTTAACTGTACCTTTCCCTTCATATTTTTAAGGGTAACAATTGTTTTGTTATAAAGTCATTGTGTAAAGCCTATAAGCCAAATACTGAGAAGCTACATTTTTACGATTTGACATAAAAAACACATATAGTCCTCGTTAGGGATGTAAATTGTTAAGATTTTATCGATACGATACCGTTATCAATATCAGTATTTATCGGTACTATTTGTAAATTGTGGAAATAAAGATGTGAAAAAATGCATTTTAATTAGCATTTATATTACCACAAGAGGTTGAACACGTCCAACATGATGTACTGTAACATCTCAGAGCAGGGAAGTCTTATCAACACCGTTTTTTTTTAAGTCTTAAACAAGTCAACAAGTTACTCACAAAGTGGACATAGGTCTATTCTACACATAGAATTGGCCTATGAAATGATGAAATGAGCACACAGATCCATCGCTGTTTCTATTCATTACAATTACACTCAGCTGGAAATAATATTTATGTATGGCATGCATGTTTGAGACTTTGAGACTTTTATTAGTAGGTTGCACAGTGAAGTACATATTCCGTACAATTGACCACTAAATGGTAACACCCGAATAAGTTTTTCAACTTGTTTAAGTCGGGGTCCACTTAAATTGATTCATGATACAGATATATACTATCATATATACTATCATCATAATACAGTCATCACACAAGATAATCATCAGGGTGTATACATTGAATTATTTACATTATTGTAAAAAATTGTGCAGAGCGCATACCTTTTAAATAATATATCATATTAAATATATCATAAAAAATGTATACAATCACTAAGCATGTTATGTGGGTGTGCATTTTGTAACAATTGGAATTGTTATTTGTGTTTATGTTGCACACGGACGTATTTGAGTGATGGACCGGAAGCCACAGTGTTAACAGCTACTAATGCATGTGCATGTAAAGTGTGTATTATATAAAAAAAAGACCCAGTGAGGAAGTGTATTTTTGATATACTGTATATTTGGAGTTTTTTTTAAGTAATGCATAATTTACTTATTGCTAGTAATGAATTAAATTTATTAAAGAGCAATTCCATTAGTAATTGAATTACTTTTTTGGTTAAGTAACGAGTAACTATAATTATTACTTTTTGAAAGTAATTTTCAGAACACTAGTAGTAACAGTAATGTGGTGTTGAGTTTAAAGTAAACACTTTGCACATTTTGTATAAAATACCGATATATATTGTATATCGCCATTCGGCCTAAAAATACCGGGATATCAGTTTTAGATACTGGTACTCAACTGTACCAATTTTCTGTACCTTTTTTTAAGTTCAGGTGGTAATTAGTGTTAATTTTTTGATTAATAAAATCTATTTTTGTCCTTTAACCCTGAGATTATTAGGATGCTGTACTGTCCAGTTGTTATTTATTTTTTTCTTACACTTCTGAGTCTCATTTGCAAGTATGCATTCATTTCAGTTTGTCCTAAGTGTGTTGCCGTAGTCAAAAAGTAGACTAATCCATAAAGTTAAATGTGCCAGTCTATCTTGTGTTGTGCCCTACAAAGTGTTTATACTGTAAGTATTGTACTTGTTACACACCAACTGTTTGATTGCAATGTTATCTTAGTTGTAGTTGTCATTACCAAATTACGAAAAAAATCACTAATGCTAATCAGGAGCATGTATATGGCACGATCTAAATTAGCACCAAGGCAGCGCATTTTAGAAAAGTGGATCTTTACGTTTTAGCACTTTCTTTCAGGCATGCTTGCTTTGTTGACAAGGCCACTAGTATTACATTGCATTACCTAATTTTACAGAGAGTGCCGTGCCTGCAACCGGAAGGGACATCACATGCAGCAAAAGTATCGAAATATGGTATTGTTTGATTTCATGTGAATCAGTTGATATCTATAAAAGTAACAAAATTCGGTACCTATCCGTCTTCATCAGATATCGTTTTATATAATATAATATTTAAAATAGAGATAATGAAACAACATGTTTCACATCTGTATTCTATGTATTGTTGTTCTTTTGTAAAATGTTTTCAGTCTGAATAGTGTATGCTCGTTATAATTCCTCTTACAATGTTAAGTTAAATAATATTGTTGCAAATTCATCCATCCATTCCTCCATCCATTTTCTACCGCTTGTCCCGTTCGGGGTCGCGGGGGTGCTGGAGCCTATCTCAGCTGCATTCGGGCGGAAGGCGGGGTACACCCTGGACAAGTCGCCATCTCATCGCAGGGCCAACACAGATAGACAGACAACATTCACACTCACATTCACACACTAGGGCCAATTTAGTGTTGCCAATCAACCTATCCCCAGGTGCATGTCTTTGGAGGTGGGAGGAAGCCGGAGTACCCGGATGGAACCCACGCAGTCACGGGGAGAACATGCAAACTCCACACATTGCTGCAAATATTTATGCAAATATTACATATTAAAGTGCCTATGGTTTAATTTCTCAATATTTACATATTATTACATCAGAAACATATTGCTCATCCTCCCACCCCAAAAATGTATCTCATGCCACAGTATTTGAGCCTTTTGAATAAAACTCAATGATAAATCGCTTCCATGTTCGACTCAATTAGAGTCCAAAACATCTTGAAGTATTGGCCGTGGCAGCACATTGAAAGCGTGTCATTACAATATTAGACAGTCAGTTCACGCCAGATGTTATGCAATACTTCACTGGTGGTATTTCCACATCCTTTATTTACATAGGTTATTTTCTGACTTTTTTACTCTAGATCGGTGAGTGAAACGTTCTGCAATAACCCAACGATTGAATAGTTAATGTCATCAAAATACACAAGAAAGGAGCTTGCATGGTTCATTTGCATATACCATTATGCACCACCATTATAGTAGTAATAGAATCACCTCTCACGGGATCACTCAAGTAAATGTGATGCTGACTGTATACAACCTCACCTCTGACCTGTGCCAAGCTGGGAAATAGAACACTCTGTCCTGTCTCAATTTGTGTTCAAGTGTGCACCGTGGGGCCCTCTTCATTCTGTACAGAAACAGACAGGTGTAGTCAGTATAAAGGAACAGTGTGAAAGTAATCACTATGGAGAGGGATGCCTCTTATGAGATGTCCAGAATGAAATGATTTTGCTTGTGCGGTTATCAAAAAAGAGAAACTGAAGGACTATTTAAACTGATAATATTGTGACAATAAGTCCATATATTGTAACATTGCTGGGTGTACAAATGATATTTCTCTCTCTTAAAACGTTTCACTGGGATTTTTACAACCATTTGTGGAAAATAAATACTGATAACTGTATAATGAAGCATTTTTACACTATTTCAAGAGGTGCCCATCAATTAATGTGCAACATGCAGAAAAACTGTCAAAATGTTACACAAAAAAACTTGTTGAATGAGTGTCGGTTCATGAAATGACTCATTCCTCAGCGCCCACATAGGATGAACGCCATTCAATGACATCAATCAGGACGAGGGATCCTAAAAGAGGACTCCAACGTGAGCAATGACGACAGAGAGGGGCCAGTATAAAAAGACAAGATGCAATGTTGTGTGCACAAAGTTGGCTTTGCGGGTCAGTAAACACCAACGGTAGGGGCTGGCAGCTTAAAACATTATTGTCCACTCAGCATCCGTCCACTGAAATAGAAGCATCTGGGAACTGAAGAGGTGAGCTTGGCTTTCTTGGCATTTTATATTTTTTCCCCATTCTTTTTAGAAGTAGAACATTAAGCTTATTAAGACTTGCCTCAGATATCGACGTCTTCCACAGGCTACCATGTGTCACGCAATGAAGTCGACATTTCTTTTCATCCTGCTGGCTTCTGTCTTGGTCTGCAACTTCATGACCGTCTGCAGAGGACAGAGCATCTCTGCTGAGGAGGAGCCCGACCAGAGGACTATGGACGATTTGCTTCACCATAGTGCAGAGAGCCTCCTACTGCGCTCCATACTGAGAAAGATGCAAGGAGAAGACCACAGAAGTGGTGAGCAAATCATAATCCGGGAATATGAATAGTATTTTTTACAGTGACTCTATATTGACTGTGCACTGTAAGAAAATTACCAGGATTTCACAGTGAAATACTGTACACAAAAAGAACTGTAACATTACAGCAAATGTAATTATTTCACAGTAATGAAATGCTATTTCACGTTGAAATACTGTAAACAAAGAGAACTGTAACATTACAGCAATTGACAATACCCTCATATTTCACAGTAATTAAATGTTATTTCACTTTGAAATACTGTAACTGTGAAGTAATGCAATTATCTCTAAATGTACAATGCATGTTTTTCAATGTAGTATTTGAGGTACAGTTTTTTTTAAAGCATCTTGGGAAAAGTGCTGCAAATGGTGCTGCTTAATTCAGATTGTCTTATGTCCCTTTCAAATATCCCTCCGCAAATAGTTTCACAAAATACATATTATTTCACGGATCTGCTATCGTGTCATTGTGTGGTATTTTAAAACGTTATCTAAACGTAAAAAACTTACAATAAAGATAAATGATCGATTGCGCACATTGATGCGTATTTACGCACGGCCATTCTGACTTTTGAGACTAATGCATGTTATTTTTCCTCCTGCAGCGGGACTTATTTCTCAGCCAGAGTGGGTGACAAAGCGGCAACATCCAGGCAAAAGGTACGGCGAGGATTTGGAGAAGGAAGACGACGGGAATGAAGAGTACTGGTTGGGTGTTGACAAGAGACAACACCCGGGCAAACGCGAGGAAGTCACGCACTCGCTCATGGAGCTGCAAAAAAGGCAACACCCAGGAAGGCGCTCCACTACGGGACACCTTTCTGACCACCCCGTCATGGTCGTGGGTGGACTTTCCAAACGACAGCACCCGGGCAAGCGCTACTTGGTGGTGCGCAGCCGGCGGCAGCACCCTGGTAAGCGGCAGGAAGAGGAGGAAGAGGAGGAGGAGGAGGAGGAGGAGGAGGAGGACCTCCCCGAGGTGGACAAGCGCCAGCACCCCGGGAAACGCTTTTGGGATCATTCGGATCCAGATTTGTCCGCCGTCAGTCCGTGTGAAGACGTTTTGGACCTCAACAGATGCGCCAAGACGAATCTGCTGCTCGATTTTTTAGACAAGATCCGAGTGAAGCACGCCGAGGAGAAGAGACAACACCCGGGGAAAAGGTTTGCACCTGAGAGGGATTTAGTGGACGCAGAGTAGAGTCGTCACATTCATGCTGCAAATCATGTCAACTCATTAATGTGTACCCCAATAATTATCACAATTAAAAATGAGAGCTGATTTTTCTTTTGTGATATTGTTTTATTTTTTAATGACGTGTGTTTAATCATGTAATTTTTTTGTAGAACTTAGAAGTGTAAATTAAAGAGTGAGTGCAGGGTGGATGCGCAATAAAGGAATTGTTATCATTATCAACTTTTAGGTATCAAATGTAGTTCACTATAGGCTACGTGCAGACCGGGAGTGTCTCTGTGAGGCATCACTGTTGGAATAGATCAGGGGTGTCAAACGTACGGCCCGCGGGCGGAATCAAGCCCGCAAACAGGTTTTATCCGGCCCGCGTGATGAGTTTGCTAAGTATAAAAATGAGCCGAAATTTTTGAATGAAAGAAACTGCTGTTCTAAATGTGTCCACTAGATGTCGCAATAGCAATTCTTTGTATCTTTGTAGATGATGCTACATATGTAAAAAAAAAAAAAAAGTAAACCACATGATGTTAGTGCACCAGTCGAGGAAAATGAGTAAACTACAATAATAACATCCTGTAATTGGATTTTCATATTATTTTTTTTATCTTGACAGATTGATAATTAACAACAATGTGATGAACATTATCACATCATTTATTCAGAAAGTATAAATAACCACAAATAAAGATAGAATACTCTTAACCGCAACATGTAAGTGTAAAAAAA
Organism: Nerophis lumbriciformis; assembly: GCF_033978685.3. Taxonomy (NCBI): domain Eukaryota; kingdom Metazoa; phylum Chordata; class Actinopteri; order Syngnathiformes; family Syngnathidae; genus Nerophis; species Nerophis lumbriciformis. The sequence goes on along the minus strand of NC_084548.2, from coordinate 41,987,150 downwards.
CAACAACAACAACATTCTAATTTGTACATTTTCAGAATGTGCTTGTTGTATTTCTAAACAAAGAAAACAATCTGAAGTTGTCTTTACTTTTAAGTTATCGTGCCGTGATTTTACCAGTCCGGCCCACTTGGGAGTAGATTTTTCTCCATGCGGGCCCCGATCTAAAATGAGTTTGACACCCCTGGAATAGATGGATTAAGAAATGGAAGTGATCATATACTGTACAGTATTTACACAACAGTTATGCCAAGGAAAGTCTTTGCTTTTAATTTATTGTCTATTTGTAATTGTAAATGCTAATAAATACGATGCAAGTTTAATTGAACTTCATTGCCTACTTCATAAACAAGTGTCCGGTAAAACAATAAACACATTAAAATCCATTAAGTGTATGATTTTAACTGTTCTGCATATGAGTCAATTATCTATGCCAGGTGTTTATTCTCTGCATGCTTCAGAGAATCATTGAGGCAATTCAATAGACCGAAGTGTCAGCTAAATTGCTTTAATTAGATTCATTCCATCAGAGCCTTGGAAGCTGCTGCACTTGGATCAATATGCAAATCGTCTATTAAACCTGCAGAGACACCAAGAGATGCAACATACACACGCTGATGCAGTAATGCACCGCGCACAGATCATCACTACTAGAACTTCTCCCCTATGATGTTTTCTGTTGAATGCCAGAACACCGCAGAGGGCAGAGAGCATCATTTAAGGGATTACCTGCTATTGGAAAATGATCATCAACAACAGCAATCAGCAATAGAAAACGAATAAACAAGAGCTAAAGTAGCTTGACTTATTTATTCAATATATTCACTGCTATCCATAAAATGTGAACCTTTTTTTTTTTTTACCTATAGCTAAGTCCAGTGGTTTTCAAACATTTTTCATCAAGTACCATCTCAGGAAACACTTGGCTCTCCAAGTACCACCATAATGACCAACATTTAAATACAGTAGCAGAGTAGGCCTAAGTATTCATTTAAAACAAGGCAGTTGTTTTATTTAACAAGTTTATTTAATATTTTGGTTGATGTAACATTACACACAGTTTGAACGATAACACTATGTTTGAATATTTAATTAAGTGATTTTTTGGCATACCACTAGATGGAGCCCACGTACCCCTAGTGGTACACATAGCACAGTTTGAGAATCAATGGTTCATAGTCAAGATACAGCTGTTTGTAACTATACATTTGGCCAGCAGGTGGTTCCTTGTACTTTGGCATGCATGAATCTTTGAGAAATTCTTGAACCAATTGGCTGAAGTGAAAATGGATGGAAGGTTCACTGTGTTGGGCCTACGAAGAGGTGGCGACTTGTTCAGGGTGTACTCTGCCTTCCGCCCGAATGCAGCTGGGATAGGCTCAGCTCCCTGTGATCCCGAGATAAACAAGCGGTAGAAAATGGATGAATGGATGGATGGAATAACTAAACGTTAGCTCTCCAAATCGCTATCATTAGCTATTGAAGGGGAACTGCACTTTTTTGGGAATTTTGCCTATCGTTCACAATCATAGTGAGAGACAAGAAGACAAAATGTTTTTGTTTTTTTTGCAGTCAAACATAAACATTGGCTCATTCTAGGTAGCTCGCAATGCAGCTAATGGGAGCAATCAATTCTACCTCTAAATCATTTTAAAAAAGCATTCAAAAACCACCACCAATACTTCATTGACGTTCCGTAACCTGCATAAAAGCCAAGCTGTAGTAACAATGTTATTGTAAGAGCGAACACTGAGGAACTCTTTTTCTGGCGTAGTAACACATCGGCGTGCTTCGGTATTAGCCATAAAAGCTAACTACAGATAAGCTAGCTTCTACGTCAGTACGAAATGCGTTTGAGTTTGTAATGCACAACACTGCGATAGGACACCAATCTGTACTAACTGAAAACCCTGAACATTATCTTTACATTATCTGTAAAGTATTAGCCCATATTTCATGTTTTGTTATACACAGCTAGCCAGACAGCTTAGGCGATCCATGATACACACATGACGTGCTGTGTTTATCATATCAATATAAAGTGTGACTCAGGTTGTCTGTTTGGTCCAGCTGGCCGGGGAGTGGGTTTATTTGGGGTAAGCACGCCATTTATGTCGAAATAGCTTGTATCCAAATTCCACATTTGCAGCTTCGTGTCACGCCAACTTTACTCTATCGGCTTCCGTCTGCTCAAATGTTTCACCCTCTACTTCGTGCTCGCTTCTAGAAGAAGCAGTTCATTCTCTGTTCATTCAGCTTGAAAAATATAAGGTTGTGAATCCTCATTAGTGCAAAAATAGTCGTCTTCGTTGTTTGTTAACAAGTCTGCCATGATTAGAACACACACAAGGGTGTAGGAACGCAAATTTGTTGCCAGGAGTCGGACGTGCGCTGCTATGAAAACAGAAATCAATGCACGGAAGAAGCCATTGATTAAAATGATCGAAATTAAATACAGTAAATACTGAACATATTACATATTGTTATGAGATACTACATTTTAAACAGACTTGCAGGGTGTATATAAAACATTGATGGAGGGTTTTGAAGTGGTTTTAGAGGGCTATGAAGGCTACAACGGTGATTCCCATTAGCCGTGTCTTCCAAGCATTTTTATCATATTTAAAATACTAATTGAAAAAAAGACGTGTGTTCTTGTCTTTCATAATGACTGTGAACGATGGAAACAATAAAAGAGTGCAGTTGCCCTCTAACACACAAAGCTAATGCGTGTGCACGTGTTAGGGACATAGTAGTAGTAGTTGAATTTGAACATGCTGAAAAAATTACATCAAAATCCAAATTATTTACAATTCACAGTTCAACATGTCCTACAGGGAGTAGGAAGAATCCAAGCTTATTTAATCCTTCCCCTTCATCATATCACGTACCAGGAATTACTACATTTGTTCACATTCTGTGCTCACAATGCACTGCTCTAAAAAAAAAACGTACTGGGTGTACTTAATAGAAGCCGTAAGTAGGCAAGATATAATGTTTGTTTTTTTGGTAAAAATTTTGCATAGATTAAGTTTTACAGACCATCTTCAAGCCGCTTTCTGACTGTCTCTTCAGGATGTGCCGTTTTGTAGGCGGTCTTATTTACGTACCTCATCTTCTCCCCCGTCAGCTATGTCAGTGTTTCCCACACATTCATTTATTTGTGGCGGCCCGCCACGAAAGAATTATGTCCGCCACAAATGGATTTTTCGGCTTTTGACTCGCTCGACCGCTCATAAAAGCAATGGGACTGTCTGTGAATGTTGCTTGTAGTTACACCTCCGGTGCAGTAGGTGGCGGTATGCATTGTAACTCCGCCAATAGCACTTAATTCACCTGGTGGGCCAGAAGAAGAAGAAGAGGGACGGACGGACGGGACCAAAATACTCGCCGACTACTTTTCATAATGATGGCGCTTCCTACGTTTCTACCTCAAACGTCCAAAAGCTGCTGAAAGCCTTGATCCAGGATGCCATGGGGAAAAAAACTTAAATGGTGCCTTTTGGCGATAGTTAGCAGCTTGGTGGCTCATAGCCACCAAGCTGCTAACTTGGTGGCTATGCTATGTGAATAGCATAGCATAGCATGCTATGTGAATACTATGCTATGATGTGACAGGTGGTGACAGTACACCACCTGTACTGTGGTAGCACCTGCAATGCTACCACGCTAGCAAGCTAACGCTTGCTAGCGTGGTAGCATTGCTTCATTTTTACAGGTGTTATAGGTAGATAGGTTATAGCTGCATCGCTCGCGGCTCGTCATATATTTAATGTTAATCCGCGATTTCACCGAGCGTTTCACTGACGGTTTCGCCTGACGCTGCTTCATTAACACCGCCGCTGTTTGACTCGGTCACCTGTTTTCATACCGACGAGCTAACGTGTCCAGGTTATAACCCTGTTGTCAATAAACACACATGGACTGAAGCTAAATTGTCCACTGTCCACTGCAGCATGTGAATGCAATGAAAAGAATAAAATCTGAGCCAACCAGCTGTTAAAATGTTGTCCAGGTTAATGTTTTATTAAAGGCCCTTCATTTCAAGATTTCAACTGTGATTGGGCTTTAAACAGGTGGATGACCTGTTCAGATGGGTGTAACTGCTACTGGTCAAATAATGTGAAATAGCATTTAATTTTACATGTATGCAATGCCATTTAAATGTAATTATAGATAATAATAATAATAATAAATATTGTGTAGTGTTGTAAATAGTCAACGGGAAGGATTCTAGTAAGATATAAGCCATGAGCACGACACAGCCAGAAAAAAACCTAGGCAGGACAAGTAAAAATATTGGGGCAAGTAGATTTGAGAAGTCGGGCAAGTAGAAAAAAACATTAACGTTGAACCCTGCATGTGTTGAGCTGCTGGTTAGACGGCACTGTACATAGAGCGCTTCTGCTCGTTAGTAATAAATTCTAATGTTGGATGTTCACTCCTTCACACAGATGAGTATAGAAAAATATTTTCAACGGCCGAAAAGGGCTGGACTTGGAGAGGAGGTAGGCCTACAGTCCGGACCACAGGTGCGACCTGTTCAGCAGGAGGAGGAGGAGGAGGTTGACTGACTGTGGCAGGACACCTCTGCCTCTGTTTCACTTCATCCATCCATCCATCCATTTTCTACCGCTTATTCCCTTTGGGGTCACGGGGGGCGCTGGAGCCTATCTCAGCTGGTAAATAATATGGTTGTAGTAGTAGGCTAAAGTTAAATTATTTAGTATTCACTAATTAAAGGGGCAGAGCTTTAGGAGACATTTTAGCTTTTATATTTTATAAGATATATTTTTTGTAAGAACCACAATTAATAAATATATTTCAGTGAATCACTAATTGTTCAAATCTGTATATAAATATGTACATAAAATGTTGTAATTATATTCCAACTCCGCGTTCTTCTTGGTCATCGCCGCTGCCGCCCCCCCCCCCCCCCCCCCCCCCCCCCGCCGACCACACCACCACAAATAGATGCCTGTCCTGTGGGAAACACTGTATGTCATACAGATATAAGTTAGAACTATACGCTACTTTGTATTAGAAATGGCAGAAGTGGAGGATGCATGTGCATGTACGAACCAGTCTGCCCCACAACAAGATTACTGACTACAGCAGTGATTTTCAACCTTTTTTGAGCCAAGGCACATTTTTTGTGTTGACAAAATGAGGAGGCACACCACCAGCAGAAATCATTAAACAACGAAACGCAGTTGACAGTAAAAAGTCGTTGTCGCAATTGTTGGATATGACTTTAAAGCATAACCAAGCATGCATCAACATAGCTCTTGTCTCAAAGTAGGTGTACTGTCACCACCTGTCACATCACGCCGTGACTTATTTTGAGTTTTTTGCTGTTTTTCAGTGTGTAGTGTTTTAGTTCTTGTCTTGCGCTCCAATTTTGGTGGCTTTTTCTCTTTTTTTGGTATTTTCCTGGAGCAGTTTCAGGTCTTCCTTTGAGCGATATTTCCTGGATCTACTTTGTTTTTATCCTTCTTCGTGGGGACATTGTCGATTGTCATGCCATGTTCGGATGTTACATTGTGGACGCCATCTTTGCTCCACAGTAAGTCTTTGCTGTCGTCCAGCATTCTGTTTTTGTTTACTTTGTAGCCACTTCAGTTTTAATTTTGTTCTGCATAGCCTTCCCTAAGCTTCAATGCCTTTTCTTAGGGGCACTCACCTTTTGTTTATTTTTGGTTTAAGCATTAGACACCCTTTTACCTGCACACTGCCTCCCGCTGTTTCGACTTAGTAGCTACCTGCTGCCACCTACTGATATGGAAGAGTATTACACGGTTACTCTGCCGAGCTCTAGACAGCACTGACACTCAACAACAACACATTATTTACAGACTATAATTACTGGTTTGCAAAAAATATTTTTTACCCCAAATCGGTGAAATTAGATAATCTCCCACGGCACACCAGACTGTATCTCACCGCGGCACAGTGGTTGAAAAACACTGGACTACAGCTTTGCACAGATCTTTGTGTAAATCTCTGCCATAATTGGAGATATCCGTTGACGTCATCAATAGGAAAAAACAATTTCATATGGCTCGTTTGAGGGAAGTGTGAAGAAAGGTAGGATTGTTTTATAATTATCTCCACCATGCCTCCATGGTTTATATACATTTTTTAGGACTTATGCAGATCCCAAATACACAAAACAGGTGCCAATAGGTAATAAAAGTTGGTTTTTCATAATAGGTCCACTTTAAATATTTAGTAGAGAAACTTTTGTGCTGAGTTCAGACGTTTCCTGTAGTTAATCACCAATCTTGCACACATCTCAGGAAAAAAACTTTGGTGTACTCATCTAAACAAATATCTTTCAAATCATGAGTAGGGGTGCCCAAACGTGTTGCTCCAAGGGTCAAAGGGAAAATGTGCCAATGGGCTGCAGTCCAAACGCAGTCATTTTAAGTGTTAAGCAGCACCCTGAGTTAAGATTTAGCCCCATACCACCATATTTAAAGTAGTAGTAAGATCATTAAATTTGATCAATGGCATATATCATCAATGATTGTGTGAGCTAGAAAGAGGTTATGTGAATATGTATTACATTTGGGAAGCAGGTGAAACAAAATAAGTTACTTTGGGAACCCCTGGTTTAGAGCTGTCACTTGGCAACTTTAAGTTTCACGTCCCTCTACAAATATGAGGCCACTCCAAGATCCTAATGTGCTTGAACATCACATTAGTGGCCTTTGCCGTGTATCTATAGGCCTTCCAACATGGCATTGACACTATATCACAACCAATATTCAATATCATCCAACATTCTGGGGTACTGTTTATTAGTCCCTGAGTTGCTGTGAATATTCATGTCCTAAGAAACAGCCCCCAAAGTCAAATGTTTTCCACCTCCATGTTCGACCTTTCTCGTCTAACACGGTTAGTCAAGTTAATGCCAAATTAGGACCCCATTTTGTATCGTCTATCATCACATTCTTCCTTCTTCAAAAGCACATAATACATCCAAAATGATACTTTAAATTTCGAAACGTCAATTTAGATATCAACTAAAATATACAACAAAAATAATCACTTACTTTGAGCGCCATTGTCAAGTCAATTCAAATGGTATTTAACTCGAAAAAAAACATGTAGTCTTTATGCGCATGCGTGTGCATGCTCGATAGCGTTAGATATCTCATTTCGACTGTTAAACAGTATTAATAGTGGAAGTAGGAAGTTGTTAACTTTAAATACAATACGCATAGAACATGATCATCGTGCACCAAAGTTGCAATACTTTACAGTACCAGGTTATGTCTTATTTTAATAGCGCTTGTTTCGAATTTGGAGCGTTTCGACCCTCATTGCTTTCCGTACTGCCGCGCAATGTCACATGATCAGACAGGTTCGCTACCGCGGATGTTGGTGAGCTGTCAAACTGAGTCCAAACAGTGACAAAGCGGTTATTGTATGGTTAAACTGTAAGTATAAACAGCACATCCTTATTAATAATCCGTTTTTATATTGTTGTGGGAAGAAGACTTTGTTTATTAGCCACGGTGACAGCGAAAGATAGCAAGACTTGTTGTTAGCATTTTAAGCTAACGCTGCACCCTTCGAATACCACTGCGAACACTTCAACTACATTTTATTCAAAGACAACTGGAGCTTTTTGTTATGCTTCATATATTCTATCAGAATGGAGTGTGTTAAATACATATTATACATTGTTTCACAGCGGGGGTTCGAACGGCTAACCTTACATGAGCGTCCACAAGTGCTCCATTCACTACACCTGTTACTCCTAACTGCGTTGTCTTATTGACGTTGGTTTGCAGTGTGATGGAGCTATCATGGCATGGTTTGCACTCCCTGTGACACAAGGAGTGGAGAAGGACTGCCTCGTCGCCCTCCTCCTTGCACAACACGGGCTGCCGCCATCATGGCTTCGAGCTACCCAACCCCTTTTGAGGGCACAGGTGAGGTGAAGGAAGGCTTCCTTTGTCCACTGTGTCTGAAGGACCTGCAGTCGTTCTACCAACTCCAAGGCCATTATGAAGAGGAGCATTCTGGGGATGACCGCCACGTTCGAGGGCAACTGAAAAGTAGGTCACATCTTTTGTGCTGGTAGTTTAAGTTTGAATAGGGCTGGTGATGTTATTGCATCCAGAGACAACATATGATATGCACTGATGATAAATTGTTTATTGTTTATTGAGGATCCCCATTAGCCTACGCTAGTCTTCCTGGGGTCCTTTTCAAAAGTTCATAGTAGGGCTGGGCGATATGGCCTTTTTTTAATATCTCAATATTTTTAGGCCATATCGCGATACATGATACATATCTCTATATTTTGCCTTAGCCTTGAATGAACACTTGATGCATATAATCACACCAGTATGATGATTATATGTGTCTACATTAAAACATTCTTGTTCCTACTGCATTAATATATGCTCATTTTAAACTTTCATGCAGAGAGGGAAATCACAACTAAGTCAATTTACCAAAAGTGTATTTATCAAACAGTTATTAAGCAGTGGCACAAACATTCATGTCATTTCCAAAACAGAAAGTGCAAGATTGTCAGAGACATTTTGAGAACAAGCTATTAGTGCACTTTTGTGCATGGTGTCACTAAGATGACTTATCAAAACAACACTAAATTAAAGTGCACTTTTTGTACAGAACACCACTACAATAGTTTAAAAAAACATGATGTCACACAAGATATTTCAATAAGTGTCAAATAAAAATGAGCTGCATAATAGGAAATCAAATAGTGTTCGTCCTTCGCTATGTGGTAGGTTCCTGCGGACATTATCTCCTTTTGTTGTCGACTCTTTTTTTCATACGGTGTTGATCTGGAAATGTTTGCCTCTGCATTTTGATGGTGTGGGCGTGTGGCACCGAATGGAGATGTTGATGAGTTTCAAGCACTCTTCAATCTCTAGCAGGTGACTTTTCAAATGATGCTACATATTAGCAGTAATGCTACTTTTTGTAGAAACGCTTTTGCTCCACACTTGACAAATTACGGTTGTCTGTTCGACATATTCCCACTTGAAGCCAAACCACCGCCAGACGACGAACCCCCTGCTGTTTTTCTTGGGAATTAATTCTTCCTTCATTTGTTACCAGATTCGCACCTTCTTTCTCTCGTATTATCACTCGCACCACAGCTAACTTTAGCCATGCTGCTACCTCTCTGCTTTGCGAGGGCGTATACGTATGTGACGTATGACGTGACAGTATGTGACATATGTAGAAGGTGCGCTTGCTGTCTGTGAGAAGGAGACACAAGAAGGAGTGGAAAGAGCCTGTCGTGTAATGCCAGCAGCATGCGTGAGAACGTATACTCGAATATCATGATATAGTCATTTTCTATATCGCACAGAGACAAACCCGCGATATATCGCGTATATCGATATCGCCCAGCCCTAGTTCAAAGTAAAATAGTAATACACAGCTCCAGTTACAAAAAATACACAAATCCAATTACAAATAAAAGAAAGGAGAAGGAAAATAAAATTCTCAAAATAATACAATAAAATAACAGTAAATGGGTTATACTTGTATAGCGCTTCTCTACCTACAAGGTACTCAAAGCGCTTTGACACTATTTCCACATTCACCCATTCACACACACATTCACAGGGAGCTGCCATGCAAGGCGCTAACCACGACCCATCAGGAGCAAGGGTGAAGTGTCTTGCTCAAGGACACAACGGACGTGACGAGGTTGGTAGAAGCTTAGGATTGAATCAGGAACCCACGGCCACTCTCCAAACCGCGCCACGCTGACCCAGTACACAGATACAGTTACAGAACATACGCAGATTCAGTTATAATAAAAGAAAAATAAAATTCTCAAAATAATAAAAAAAAACAGTACACAGATCCAGTTACAGAGCATACGCAAATCCAGTTACAATAAAAGAAAGGAAAAAGGGAAAGAGAAAAAAAAAAAAAACGATAACATGAAAGCTTAACTCTTAAGTCTAAAAAGTGACTTTACATGTTTCCTAAATGCTTTTTTTTTTTACTGGGAATAGTCCTAATATTTAAATAAAGAGTATTCCATAATGAAATGCCTCTGTATACAACAGTGCTTTTCATTGAATTAGTCCTTGGTCGTGGTAATGCAAGTAGACTTTGAGTTGAAGCTCTGGTACTGTAGCGGTGAACATCAGCATTATAACCAATCTGCCACTTAATTGCATGTACAGTGGTACCTCACTTTAGCAACCTTTTTTGCACCACGGACCGGTTTAATGTAGGTATTATTTTCAGGAACCGGCTTTTCACTTGTGCCAAATAAATACAGCAAGAATAAGTGCATGAAAAATACAACTCACTATAACGCTGAATTAGTGGTAGCCCAGGGCTTGTTTCTTTGCAACGAGATCCCCAGCAGGTTACCATCAACCTGCAGATGGAAATCAGCCTTTGGCACATTTATGAGCTAGCTTCCTTTATTTGTAAAGCCACTTGTGGTTTATAGCATGAATCAGAATCAGAAGAGTTTTTATTGCCATTGTTTGAGAACTGGTTCACAAACTAGGAATTTTACTTGGCATATTTATATTGCATATGTTCATTAATGTGCATTGTATCATGTCACAGAGTTATAACAAATATAACAAATGGCAACTTCCTGTGAGGAGTTATATTGTACATCTATAAACAGGCTTATTGGTGTGTCTAGTGGGACAGAAAGTTAAGTTGTTTGCAGTCGTTTACAAATTATTTAATGTTTCTCTGCGGCCTAGTAGCATATGCGTCACAAACCGATACCGGTCCTCGGACCGGTGGTTGGGCACCACTGCTTTAGAGTGTTTGGAGCAGGGGTGCCCAGACTTTTTGCCTCAAAGGGTCGAAGGGAAAATATGCAGATGGGCTGCGGTCCAAATCGCAGTGATTTCAAGTGTTAAGCAGCACCATGAGTTAGGATTTAGCCCCATACCACCATTTTTAAAGGAGTAGTAAGATCATTAAATTCGATCGATGGCAACTAGTTAAGCTTGCGGATATACCATCAATGATTGTATGAGCTTGAAAGAGGTCAACATGAATAAGTCTTACGTTTGGGAAGTCATACATTGGTGGGTGAATGAAACATAACAATTCACTTTGGGCACTTCAGCCATTTAACTGCATGTACAGTGGTACCTCAACTTTAGAGTGTTTAGAGCAGGGGTGCCTTACATTTTTACCAACAAGAGTCAAAGTGAAAGTGCCAATGTTCCACGGGCCAAACACAGTGTGAAACACTAATAGCCTAAACGTAAATAATATAGTTCCTCTAATTAGGGCCAATAACAATCATATGTGACAACTAATTAGTCTTGCAGACATGCTGTCAATGATTGTGTGAGCTTTAGGGTTTTTTGCGATACAACTTTTTCACTTTAGATACGATACCAATATTGATACAGTACAATATTAGGAAGAATCATACATACTTTTATTATTTTGTAGAGTGGAATGTTAGAAATGGTTTGATCAAGTGAGATTCGTCAAACAGAACAATGGTAGGTATGAAAAACAGAAATCTATTTATTATTATCCATCTGGAATGGATTTATGCTGTCTTTAGGTTGAAGTGGGGTAGTAATTTTTTTTTTTTTGGCAGCACCTCTTAGTCACAACAATTTATCAAGCTCAGTAGGCTGAATGATGCACACACGTTTGTTTCTGGATACTTTAATATGCTTCTGTGTTGGAGACTTCATTATGCAAGTAACATGCAAATATAATTATTTGATACTTGTTTATATTGACAAATGTGGTGTTTTAGACTGAAATATTGTTCAATTAAGGACATATGTGTATATATAGCTTGTTTGCTATTGTGTACTTAGCTGGTGTGTAGCTGCAAGCTTCTAGCAACCTATAAGTCTACCATGTTTACCTTTTTTAAATGACTTCACTAAAATACAAGAAAAGACCAACCTTGTGTGCTTATTAGAGGTCAGACATTTACTGTAGCTGTTAGCAAATAAATGTGTTGCAGGACTGCTTGTATTTGAGCTAAAATCAGAAAGTTTGGATGCAAGCTGATATAATCTGATACTTGTTTTGATTATATCAGACTGATATTCAATATCAATATTAGTTCAGGATACACCTAGTGATCTTAAAAGAAGGTCAGTATGAATATATATTACATTTAAGAAGCCACACTTTGGGGTATGGTTTAGAGTTAAGAGCTGTCTTTCGGCTAATTGTTATGCTTTAAGCTGCAAGCAAAAATATGAGATAGAAGCATCCATGCCATTAGTGGGCGTAGCGAATGTCATAGTGAACCCCTTAAGATCCGACCGGACATTAACTTATAGCTAAGAATCAACGTTAGTTTGTTTTTCTAACCATTGAAAAGACTAAAGTGAGTGTGAAGGACAGTGCTGAGAAAAATAAGTAGAATCATTGAATTTAATTAAATTAAAGAAAGAAATAATCAAAAACACGACAGAGCGTGTCATAGAGATGTATACCAAGTAGGTTACCCTTATTTGCATCATTGTTGTAAGTGTCTACATGCTTACTGGTCAGGAGGCACAATGAAAGAAATATAATGTAAAACAATTACTTACTTTTAGCACCAGTAACAAAGTCTACACAATGTAGTCAATTTTGATTGTAATTTGTTTTGAGGAAAACTTTAGTGTTGATGTGTAACAGAGGCCAGCAGTGTGGCTGGGCCATGTGTACGTTGGTAAACCTCAATCCCTGACAACTTCAAAGAACAATGCTGGGTATTGCGATGTCAGTTTGGGCTTTCATCTCGGTGGATAGCACCCAGGTTTGAGTACTGAAGGCGAAAAGGCAGGGACCGATCCTGGTGGGTTACAGATGTGCATGCATGCGTGCGTTCGGTAGCTCTTTTTGACAAAGCTACAACAAAGACAAACGACATAACACATAAAAGCCCCAACACAACTTGAAGACGCGACCGACGCAACAGAAGTGACAGTGGAGCAAGTTACGGCGACGCACCGACTTCCAGAACACAACAACTGGCACCCATGTAAAGGTTATTTCATCAGAAAGAAAGAAATACAAGAGATGAATCAAAGAGGAATGCTTCCGCTCGCCAGGGCAGAGAACAGATAGTGAATGCTTGGGTTAGGCAACTTTATTTAGCAGGTAAACCTACTCTTAAAATTGTGGTTACTGTAGTTTTATTGAAAATTGCTTGAATGTTGAAAATGTGAACCCATTGGTCATTCATTGTTGTTTACGCGCTTGTTTATATCCATAATTCATTTGTACTTAATTCCCTTACAAAATAACAGAAACATAGGAAACTTCACCTGTAGTGTACTGTATCTAGTATTTATTTCACAGTCACACTGGTTGAATTGTGTTTGCTAAATATTATTGTCCATGAATCGCAACGACAAATTCTAAATTGAATCTAATCGTTGTTCAAACAAATCGTTACACCCCCAGTATTATATTTGAAAGGTCTGTGCTCTGCACTTGAATGCCATACATAAATATTATTTTCCAACTGAATGTAATTGTAATTGATAGAAACACCGGGATGGATCTGTGTGGTCTTTACAAGAAGATGATATAACAATTGCATTGCGCCTTGCACTGCAAACATAGTTGACTTGTTCAAGACTTAAAAAGCAGGTGTTAAGACTTCCCTGAAGAGCTGTAACGTGAAGTGGGTGGTGTAGGACCCCTTGTGTTAATAAAAATGGCAATCAAAAATACATTTTTTCACATCAATTACATATAGTACCGATGAATACCGGTATCGATTAGGAATAACGATATTGGTATTGGTATCAATAAAATAAATGGTGTAGCAGACTTGACGAATAGCACTTGCTATTCTGCACCATACTGAGGCAGAAGAGTTGATGTTGCCAGACAAGGAACCTCTCTCCAAAGTAAATGATGTACTATATTATTACTGTACATTACTTAAAACAAATATTGTACTTGTAGTGTAGTTTTTCATACAATATTTATTATCTAGACAAGTGTTTTTCTTTTTAAAAGGCATGTTAAAAATGTGCTGTTTGGGGTGTGGAGAAAAGCAATACTGTAAATGATGTATTGGGCCGAATATAGGACCTTCCTTAGAAAAAAGGGTGGAAAATACAATCGTCTTATATTCCAGATCTAGAGATCTTTACATGCAGTCAGAAGTGAAAATAAACTACTTGTCTCCATGCAAGTCAGAGCTTCTCTCCCTGTCACTCACATACCCAAGTGACCCACAAAACAGAGGATGGGACAGTTGGCAAACAGCAGAGGAGGATTTATTTATTATCAATGAGTAAGATAACTGTAATCAACAAACAACTGTCAAGCAGCTACGGAGTATGACGAAATACTTTTTTGTAATCTACCAGTTATTTCAAAGATATAAACATGATTTAAAAAAAATAGGTCTTGAAAAAGAGATACATAGGCATACAATCATACATGTCTGCATTTCTATAGGTTTGGTCCAGAAGGCTATTAAAGCCAAAGACAAGCTACTGAAGAGGGATGGAGATGACAGACCAGATGCTGGCAGTTATGAATCTTTCTATTATGGTGGAGTGGACCCATACATGTGGGAGCCTCAGGAGCTTGGTGAGACTGGAATAAATGTGCTATGATTGAGGAACAAGTCATATACATATTTCTAACTCTGCTCTTCTTTTGCAGGAGCGACAAGAAATCACTTGGAATTTTTTAAGAAACACCGTGCTGCCAGGATCGATCATTATGTCATCGAGGTCAACAAGCTCATCATCAGACTGGAAAAGGTGTGCTTGTGTCATTACAATGCAAGTGTTTTTTCTTTCCAATTAGCTGAAGGTAAAACATGTCCTTTCAGCTAACGTCCTTTGACAGGACCAACTCAGACGCAGCCAAAATCAGAGGCAAGCTCCTTGTGTACTATAGATACATGTTTCAAAGGTAATATTACTGAACACGTCATCTTTTACAGCCATTGAGAAGTCTGTCGTGTCCTGGGTGAATGACTCCGATGTCCCTTTCTGTCCGGACTGTGGAAACAAGTTCAACATTCGGAACAGAAGACACCACTGTCGTCTTTGTGGCTCCATCATGTGCAGGAAGTGCATGGAGTCTGTGCCCTTACCTCTTGCTCGTATGTATGAACGCAACACTCCAAGACCAACAGTTTCTCTCAGAATTATGCAGCCACCATTTGAAATTACACCCCATTTTCTAAAGTATACACTTTCAATGGATGGCCCATTTAAAAAGACAAAGTGACGGCTGTGTAATATTGTGTTGAACTATTTA
This sequence comes from Nerophis lumbriciformis, assembly GCF_033978685.3. Lineage (NCBI taxonomy): Eukaryota > Metazoa > Chordata > Actinopteri > Syngnathiformes > Syngnathidae > Nerophis > Nerophis lumbriciformis. Next base: position 41,971,907 of record NC_084548.2, on the reverse strand, counting down.
TACAAAAAGAAGAAAAAGCAGCTCTTTAACTGTCATTGCACAAGTACAACGAAATGTAATTTTCAGCACAAATCCGTCCAAGATTAGACAAACATTGTACAGGGTAACAGAACAGCAACGCTGATGGGTCGCCACTTTCGGCGCCCAGTAAAATGTGGTTAAAAAAGGTGGAAACGGAGGTGGGGCAACAAAAAAAAGTCTATCTCAGACTGGGGCCGAGAAAAACTATTTGATAGCATCCCATCCATCCATCCATCCATCCATTTTCTACCGCTTATTCCCTTTTGGGGGCGCTGGAGCTTATCTCAGCTACAATCGGGTGGAAGGCAAGTCGCCACCTCATCGCAGGGCCAACACAGATAGACAGACAACATTCACACTCACATTCACACACTAGGGCCAATTTAGTGTTGCCAATCAACCTATCCCCAGGTGCATGTCTTTGGAGGTGGGAGGAAGCCGGAGTACCCGGAGGGAACCCTCGCAGTCACGGGGAGAACATGCAAACTCCACACAGAAAGATCCCGAGCCCGGGATTGAACCCAAGACTACTCAGGACCTTCGTATTGTGAGGCAGATGCACTAACCCCTCTGCCACCGTGCACAAATACACGTTGTCACAGAAACAACAAGACTTGCAACAGTAGGGGAGAGGGCGGGCATCTGGCCCACAGCTGCTAGCCACTAGGGGCGCTGCTCCGTTTTCCGTCATACCACGTGGGGTGAGGCGTCAAAGACGTGGGATGGGGGGCGGGGAGCGTGTGTGTGCGGCGTGTATTTTACGTGAATGCATGTGTGTGTAAGCCTGCAGCATGTCTCTGTTCCACGACCTCGGTGCTCTCGCAAACGCGATAGCACAGTCAGTCCAACACAAATCAACAGACAACAGGTGTATGTCCACGAGAGACAAGAAATTACTTTGTTGGTTCTCCACTGCACTGTACTTGAGGAAAATCTCAAAGCAAACCTTGCCAAGTCGCTTGCAGCCAGGGAAACAATCCAGATTAGAATGTCTGTGTTTGAGCGAGCGAAAACACATTTAAACTTTTCACTCTGTCTATTTCTGGTCCTCAATGTCATCATTCTTTGCTTTACAGAGTAGATGGCGTCTCCAAGATGTCAAACTTCCGATTTAGTCCAAAATCACAAAAGTCTGATTGCCCACAGCTTTTCCCATCCTTTAATCATTTGTGGCAGCTTTGGGATTCCTTTGGTGATTTTTAATTAATCTAAAACCTTTCTTTGTACTCTGGTATGTTTTGGAAATGCTTTTTTGCTCCACAGTCACATTTATAACCAGTATGGTGGAGGCATTTTCAGATTGCAAATGCGCCCCCCCCCCCCAATATTGGAGAAAGACGCATTTGTCCTTCTCAAAAAATAAACCACGGAGGTATACAGGACTGTCTCAAAAAATTAGAATATTGTGATAAATTTCTTTATTTTCTGTAATGCAATTAAAAAAAACAAAAATGTCATACATTCTGGATTCATTACACATCAACTGAAATATTGCAAGCCTTTTATTATTTTAATATTGCTGATTATGGCGTACATTTTAAGAAAACTCAAACATCGTATCTCAAAAAATTAGAATATTTCCTCAGACCAAGTCATAAAAAAAAGATTTATAACAGCAAAGCAAAATCAAACATTTGAAAATGTCAATTAATGCACCCAGTACTTGGTTGGGAATTCTTTTGCACGGATTACTGCATCAATGCGGCGTGGCATGGAGGCAATCAGCCTGTGGCATTGCTGAGGTGGTATGGATGCTCAGTATGCTTTAATAGCGGCCTTCAGCTCATTTGCATTATTAGGTCTGGTGTCTTTCAGCTTCTTCTTCACAATACCCCACACATTCTCTATAGGGTTCAGGTCAGGAGAGTTGGCAGGCCAATCGAGGACAGTAATGCCATGGTCAGCACACCTGTTACTGGTGGTTTTGGCACTGTGGGCAGGTGCCAGATCATGCTGGAAAATGAAATCATCATCTCCATAGAGCTTTTCAACAGATGGAAGCATGTAGTGCTCTAAAATCTCTAAAATCTCTAGAAGCGTCTGACTTTGGCTATGGAAAAGAAGCACTGAACAGTTGCAGAGTGGTCCAAAGTCCTGTTTTCAGACGAAAGCAAGTTTTGTATTTCATTTGGAAGTCAAGGCGCTAGAGTCTGGAGGAAGGCTGTAGAGGAGCAAAATCCAAGTTGCTTGAAATCCAGTGTGAAGTTCCCACAGTCAGCAATGGTTTGGGTAGCCATGTCAGCTGCTGGTGTTGGTCCACTGTGTTTTATCAAGTCCAGAGTCAATGCAGCTGTGTACCAAGAGATTTTAGAGCACTACATGCTTCCATCTGTTGAAAAGCTCTATGGAGATGATGATTTCATCTTCCAGCATGATCTGGCACCTGCCCACAGTGCCAAAACCACCAGTAACTGGCGTACTGACCATGGCATTACTGTCCTCGATTGGCCTGCCAACTCCCCTGACCTGAACCCCAAAGAGAATTTGTGGGGTATTGTGAAGAAGAAGCTAAAAGACACCAGACCCAATAATGCAAATGAGCTAAAGGCCGCTATTGAAGCATCCTGGACATCCATACCACCTCAGCAATGCCACAGGCTGATTGCCTCCATGCCACGCCGCATTGATGCAGTAATCCATGCAAAAGGATTCCCAACCAAGTACTGAGTGCATTAATTGACATTTTCAAATGTTTGGATGTGAGTGTGAATGTTGTCTGTCTATCTGTGTTGGCCCTGCGATGAGGTGGCGACTTGTCCAGGGTGTAAACGCCTTCCGCCCGATTGTAGCTGAGATAGGCTCCAGCGACCCCAAAGGGAATAAGCGGTAGAAAATGGATGGATGGATGGATGATTTATTTTTGCTGTTATAAATCTTTTTTTTACTTGGTCTGAGGAAATATTCTAATTTTTTGAGATACGATTTTTGAGTTTTTTTAAGCTGTATGCCATAATCAGCAATATTCAAATAATAAAAGGCTTGCAATATTTCAGTTGATGTGTAATGAATCCAGAATGTATGACATTTTTGTTTTTGTACTTGCATTACAGAAAATAAAGGACTTTATCACAATATTAAAATTTTCTGAGACAGTCCTGTATGTGCTATTACGTGGCCGGCGTGGCTCAGTTGAGAGAGTGGCCGTGCCGGCAACCTGAGGGTTCCTGGTTCAATCCCCACCTTCTACCAACCTCGTCACGTCCCTTGTGTCCTTGAGCAAGACACTTCACCCTTGCTCCTGATGGGTCGTGGTTAGGGCCTTGCATGGCAGCTCCCGCCATCAGTGTGTAAAAGTGTGTGTGTGAATAGTGTCAAAGCGCTTTGAGTACCTTGAAGGTAGAAAAGCGCGATACAAGTATAACCCATCTATTATTTTGAAAGCGCAACACAGCGTCATTTGACATCCTTCACCAACCAGAGAGAGACGGAGTGGAGTGCAGACTCAAGAAGACGACACTAGCAAGAGCTTTGCCATGAATATTGCTTGTTTATAACGTCTTGCTGTTTGTTTATATTCATATTTAGAAACTATGTATTTTGAGTTAAGTCATTTTAATTCTGTCATGGTCACTTTTCCATGATTTAATTGCTAACTTTGTCAGTGTTCCCAAGTAACATCAACTCTAGCTAAAATGTTTTGTCATCCCCTTCCATATAGCAAACGGCCACCACTAAAAAAAAGAATGAAGTAGCAGCAGGACTACTTTATTTTAAAAAGAGTAACATCAGTGTGAGTAACGGTTACATTACAACACAAAGACAATACCAAATTAAACTCAACCATTTATCAACACGTATACAATTACATTAAATATGATGTGCAATTAAAATTACAGTCCTACAGTAGAATGATAGTACATCGATTAATGAGGCAGGTGAAGTAATGACAGGTGGACTGAGAGAGCTCAGATGAGGTCATGAACGAGTGAAATATATATTAGCCTGTTGTTACTTTTTAAACAAACAATTACCATAAGAATAACTAATAAAGTCAGGGAAAATATTGGAGTGTCAGATGGAGCTTGAGGGTATAAGAAAATATTTTAAAATCATATTATTGATTATAATGAACAGCAGCTGATGACTAATGTCAAGTAGATTTTTTTAGAATGCATGTGATTTATTGTGATAATTGTTTAACCATTTCTACAATACTATAGGGTTTGGGTTATGTTTTAATTACAAACCCCGTTTCCATATGAGTTGGGAAATTGTGTTAGATGTAAATATAAACGGAATACAATGATTTGCAAATCCTTTTCAACCCATATTCAATTGAATGCACGACAAAGACAAGATATTTGATGTTCAAACTCATAAACTTTTTTTTTTTTGCAAATAATTAACTTAGAATTTCATGGCTGCAACACGTGCCAATGTAGTTGGGAAAGGGCATGTTCACCACTGTGTTACATCACCTTTTCTTTTAACTAAACTCAAACGATTGGGAACTGAGGGAACTAATTGTTGAAGCTTTGAACGTGGAATTCTTTCACATTCTTGTTTTATGTAGAGCTTCAGTCGTTCAACAGTCCGGGGTCTCCGCTGTCGTATTTTACGCTTCATAATGCGCCACACATTTTCGATGGGAGACAGGTCTGGACTGCAGGCAGTCCAGGAAAGTACCCACACTCTTTTTTTACGAAGCCACGCTGTTGTAACACGTGCTGAATGTGGCTTGGCATTGTCTTGATGAAATAAGCAGGGGCGTCCATGAAAAAGACGGCGCTTAGATGGCAGCATATGTTGTTCCAAAACCTGTATGTACCTTTCAGCATTAATGGTGCTTTCACAGATGTGTAAGTTACCCATGCCTTGGACACTAATGCACCCCCATACCATCACAGATGCTGGCTTTTGAACTTTGCGTCAATAATAGTCTGGATGGTTCGCTTCCCCTTTGGTCCGGATGACACGATGTCGAATATTTCCAAAAACAATTTGAAATATGGACTCGTCAGACCACAGAACACTTTTCCACTTTGCATGAGTCCATCTTAGATAATCTCGAGCCCAGAGAAGCCGGCGGCGTTTCTGGATGTTGTTGATAAATGGTTTTCGCTTTGCATAGTAGAGCTTTAACTTGCACTTACAGATGTAGCGACGAACTGTATTTAGTGACAGTGGTTTTCTGAAGTGTTCCTGAGCCCATGTGGTGATAACCTTTAGAGATTGATGTCGGTTTTTGATACAGTGCCGTCTGAGGGATCGAAGGTCACGGTCATTCAATGTTGGTTTCCGGCCATGCCGCGTGCCTGCAGTGATTTCTCCAGATTCTCTGAACCTTTTGATGATATTATGGACCGTAGATGTTGAAATCCCTAAATTTCTTGCAATTGCACTTTGAGAAACGTTGTTCTTAAACTGTTTGACTCTTTGCTCATGCAGTTGTGTACAAAGGGGTGTACCTCGCCCCATCCTTTCTTGTGAAAGACTGAGCATTGTTTGGGAAGCTGTTTTTATACCCAATCATGCCACCCACCTGTTCCCAATTAGCCTGCACACCTGTGGGATGTTCCAAATAAGTGTTTGATGAGCATTCCTCAACTTTATCAGTATTTATTGCCACCTTTTCCAACTTCTTTGTCACGTGTTGCTGGCATCAAATTCTAAAGTAAATGATTATTTTCAAAAAAATTTAAATTTAAAAATGTATCAGTTTGAACATCAATTATGTTGTCTTTGTAGCATATTCAACTGAATATGGGTTGAAAATGATTTGCAAATCATTGTATTCCGTTTATATTTACATCTAACACAATTTCCCAACTCATATGGAAACGGGCTTTGTACCCAACCCAATGGGCAGAGGCATCCAAAACCAGGTTTAAGCTCAGGTCCAAATGCATGAACCTTATAATTTGATGCTTTAGCATTTTTTACCTGAAGTATCCAACATTGTAACATTTATAAGACACAAAAGACAAAATTCATCAGAGGTCCTCCTTAAACGGTTTTTGTGTTGGTTTAAAGCAAACCACTGCAAGTTCATAATCTTTGCAAATACACATAATTTACAATAAAGGTTTAATAATTTTGAGTGCAACTGTAAATTATGTACATCTATGTAATAACATAAAAACAATGAGAATCTCCCTTTATTCAGCTCAGACTTGATTGATGCCGACATTTAACAATGTTGGTTATTGTGCAGGAGTTTAGAACTGCAAATACTATGTCTTTAATATTACTTTATTTAGCTAGCAAGGCATATAACTGATTTACCAACTGTCAATCTAACTTGAGTTATAATCTTTACGGACTTTTTGAAACTTTTTTTTTATTGAATCATTAAATTGTGTATGTGTGCTTTATGGTGTCAGTGTTTAATTTTTTAACATGATTTCCTTTTTATTACATGACTTGTACACCCTTTCATTCGCTTTCTTACAGAAAAGCTGATTAATGGTACACGAGAGGCTCTAAGCGTACCCGGGAGACACAGTCAGTCTCAATCCCCCCCTATAGGCAGTGGCAGCAGCATGGGCTCCAGGAGAGGCAGCATCAGCAGCCTGAGCAGCGTCACCTCCATGTTGGAAGAGAAGGATGACGATAAGATCCGCTGCTGCCACCACTGTATGGACAAACTGTTGAAGAGGCAGCAGAAATTGGAAGAGAAAGACTTTGTGCCTGACATAGTCAAACTGTACGAGGTCAGTCTTCCTATAACATACCATGAAGGTCTGAGGAATTTACTCTTTTGTATTCATCTTGACGTGGTTGTTCACTGACATGTGACTTCCTCTCAGAGGCTGAGGATGTGCATGGAGAAGGTGGATGAAAAGGCTCCAGAATATATCAGAATGGCTGAATCGCTCAGGTGACACTCGTTTGGGCTCATCTCACTGCAATTTCTGACATGATTTGATGCTGACTGCCTTCTTCCATAGCGCTGGAGAGACCACATACAATCTCGACACAGCAAGTGGACTTAGACTGGAAGTACAGAAATACTACGAACTGATTGATGCGCTAAGGTATCGGTTTTGAACGTCAAAGTTGAACTCGTTTAACATCAACCTTAGCCTTTGCGGTCTTTCCTCAGTAAAAAGATTTTAACTCTGGGAATAAAAGACGAGCCACAGCCGCATCCAAAGGTGCTGCAGCTGCAGAAGATGGTGCGCTACACAGCCACACTGTTTGTCCAGGTGAAGCTCAGAAAATAACTGAACAATCATTATTACAAATAATTCAACACATTTATTCTTCCTAAAAGGAGAAGCTGTTGGGGCTCATGTCCTTACCAACTAAGGACAAATATGAGGAGCTTAAAGAAAAGAGAAAAGAGGAGCAGGAGAAAATACTCCAACAAGAGAGACTGGTAAGGTGTTGTTTGGTGGACATTTTGCTGGTCACGCCAGTTGTTTATATTTTTTTGCCTCACAGGCAGTTCAGGACGCCTCGAAGAGGAGGCAGGAGTCTGAGAAGAACCGTGTGCCTGCCAGCACCAACGGAGAGCTGCTTCAGGGCCCCAGAGTGCCTCGCATGACCAAAGCTGGAGGCTGGTTGCCCTCTTCGGACTCAGGCCATGCACGCAGTGAGCTGGACGACCCCCTCCTGCAGCAGATCAACAACATTCAGTCCTTTCTTAGGCAGGCTCGTGAAGCCCAGAAAGCAGATGAGGTGGCGATGCTGGAGGAGAACTTGCGTCAGCTGCAGGATGAATATGACCAGCAGCAGACCAGCCTGGCCATCGCGCTCTCTCAGAAGCTGGCTGAAGAAGAGAACTTGCAGCAGGGTGAGTTGCTCCGTTTGGAGGCTTGGGAGCGAGAGGAGAGGGAGCACAGGGGCCCCACTGTGGCCTCCATTCCACCTGCCGTCACGTGGGAGAGAACTTTGGATATCAGTCTTCAAGGTAATTTTCAGGAAGCGGGCAGCAGAGAAGACGATATCACCCTAGAAGATGAGAGCTCCATTATTGCTTTACCTGTAAACCAGGAAGAATCTCCTCCTCGGCTGAGAAGCTTAAATGAAAAGAAAGAATATGACCCTTTTGACGAAGCAAAGGCAGAGGAGGACGCACAGGCTGACCATGTTCCCATCAACCCTTTTGAGGTAGCAGAGGACGATGCACAGGCTGACCAGGGTCCCGGCAACCCCTTTGAGGTAGCGGAAAAGGACGCACAGAGTGACCATGTTCCCGGCAACCCTTTTGAGGTAGCGGAGGAAGAGGCACAGGGTGACCATGTTCCTGGGAACCCTTTTGAGGAAGACGAAGATACAGACCACAGCAACCCCTTCATGGAGGCCTCGGACCATTCTAAGCCTGCCTCGACCAACCCTTTTGACTATGATGATGAGGCTCCACCCGATGTGGACATGATAGAGGAAGAGCTGCTGCTGCAGCAGATCGACAACATCAGGGCCTACATTTTCGATGCCAAGCTCAGCGGTCGGCTTGATGAAGTGCAGCTGTTGTCGGAGAACCTAAGAGAGCTACAGCGCACTCTGCAGGAACAGAAGAGAAACAAGCAGTGATGCTGCTCCATTCAAAAGGTCCTCTGTGGATGAGGTTGACATCACTGCGTCCACGTTCTGTGGATCTCACCTCATTTCCTCCACCGTATTCAAACCACTCTTAATGACACAATATTGCACAATTGTGAACATATTCCACCAGTTTAAAGGAAAGGGATCATGTGTTTCCTTGTGAATAATGGGCGTTGTCTGCCTCAGCCGTGACACTGGACAGGACAAGCAGTCGAAAAAAGATGAAAAGAATCATGTTAATTAGATATGTGGGGGATTTCAAGACACGTTATACTAAATGGTAATGCTCATCATATTACTGTCCTGTACCTTGATAGTATGCTTTAAACATGCATTTAAAGTTGTCTGTTTTAATGATCAATTTTGACACATTTTAAACAATTACCATGCGATTATCACTATTTTGGCTATTTCGTCACTTTTGTGTATCTGTCTGCTAGCAAACATTTGGAGTGCAGAGTTTAGGACAATTGGAAAACTACAAGGTCTGTCAGCCACATGTGAGGAAGTATCCACCAGCAGTGTAATATGCATCGAACAAAAATGTAAATGTAAAAACATTGTGGAGGTTTATCAGGTGAATGAGAAAATGGTCTCTATGCTAATATTTGTACTGTTTCAAGCACTACTATTGCTTTTTTTTTTTTAACATTCATACTGAAGATGCTAGATTAGCATTATGCAACATTCAGTGTTCTTGTTCTGTGCTTTTTCAAGAGATCTGTGTGACAAGCATCTGTCCAGTGGTTACTTCCCTCCAGCTCGCTGTGGCCGCACATTGCACATGCTTGCTGCTTCTCCAATGCATGAACGTTGAATGAATGCCAGCCAGTATTATCACTAAACCTTTTATATCTGTCAACTTCTTCTTGGGCTAACAGACTTACTGTTAGTCATTAGAAGCGCCGAACATTTTCGACAAATTTAACGCCTGAGCACAAATAAACAAGTAAAATTGGTGTTCCTTTTTTTTTTTTTTACATGTAAAATTCATTTATTCTGTATTCTATTTCAAATGAACAATGTTTTTCACAGGTATACAGTATGTTTTAATGACACATACTTTGTGTATGAAAGCAAGATTTGTCAGGTGTTTACATGTGAATCCACCATTTTGGATTCTTTATCACCAACAAACTCCAAACTGTGATGTCAAATTCTCTACTTGGAGGATCCTATTCTAAAGGCCAGTCTCTTTATGACAATTATTTTCTTCTCAGCTCTGCTGTTCTGCTTTCATCTTGGCACGATACTTGCCCGTCATCTCTTTAGGCAGCGGCGTGGTGCCAGGACAGGGCACTTGGCCCTCCACCTCACAGATACACTCTCTCAGACAGTACTTCTTTGGCCCAAAGTTAGCAGGGTTGGATGCCTGCATCTTGGCTTGTGCCTCTGCCTCTTGTACGGTCCTGAGGAAATAAAAGAGTGGAGAATACATGTGATAATGATACCACTGCTCTTGTATTGTGCAGGTGTGCTTGATTTGGCGATTTGATTTGGGGATTAGTGACGATACACAAGAGGTTTCCCATAAATTAATTTCTTTGTGGCGACACACCACAGATGAATTTTAACACTACCTGTTAAGAATTGTCAATGTTTAGGTACGTTCATGCAGAGACTCTTATTTTGAAACGTTTTACTTGGTCCACTTTCAATTTTTCTTATGTTATGATCGTTAGCTTTCTATCTGTGCAGTTTTTCAACACTTTAAATAAGATATTTGAAGCATTGTCTCAGATTTTCCTATTTCAATATAGTGGAAATGACAGCTTCATTTAGTAAACAGTTACTGACTGCCAATAGAAGTTACTATAATGGCTAACCTGCAAACATTAACATAAGGGGTCTCTCTAATGCTGACATCAGCACTTATTTCATAGTTCTTATACCAAAAAAGACAGGTAAATGCTGAAAGTGGTCTATAACTCCTTACCCCAATTTCAGAGTTTTTTCTGGGTTGCACGTGACATAGGGCTGCGAGATTATAAGCACCCCCCGCAGCCCCGTAAGGGACAAGCGGTAGAAAATGGATGGATTTTAATGCCAAAAACTGCAATAGAGATTCAATTACCGGTAGCCAATTTTTTTATGTTATACATTTAAATGCATAAAACTGATAAAATTGGGAATGAACAAAGTCATGTTACTTTTTGACTGTCAATGAACATACAGTATTCTTTAGAACACTAACACTAAGTATTTAGGTTTGTGCGTACAACACCCATGTATGTACAGTACATCGCCTTTGGCCGCTTGCTGGAGCCTCATCATCATCCACCAGTTTCAGGCTAAGTTGTCAGGCATTTCACACTGTCACCAATAAAACTTTTTGCAGATACAGTAATACTACGCAAGTGGTGCTTGTTATTAGCACACTGACTGCATCAGCTGCAACACACACAAAGTTGCTTCCTGCAAGCAAGCAGTTTCCTGTAACCACTTCTGATTAGCCACCAGAGCAAGGATGCGAGACTTCTGATTCTTCAGGGAGAAAAAAAAAAACTCAGCTTTTTGCAGTTAGGTTATTGCAGTAATTAGGCCCAGGTGATATATTTTTTTTTTAATTCTCAGATTTTTTCACCAACAATAATATTTATGATGTTTTCCCCTACTTTTTAAAGAATTTAATGAATACAAATGACAGATAATTCGATACAAGTTTTTATTTTATTCCATCGTAAACTTGTAGTTTGAAATGACACTGCAATTTACTTTTGACAAAATTCTAAATGTGTATAATGTTCTTTTTTGGCCAGCTATAAATTGTACTTTTTATGGAATAACTTTCAAGGAACTAAATTAGGAGCTTCCTCAGGGAGGCAATACTTCTGTCTTGAACAAATTACTTATATTAACAAAAATGTAGCATTGCACGTTGCATGCAAATAAATAATATCCATCATTGAGATGAATAAAGTGCAAACTTAAAACTTTATCTTGAACAAAATACTTAATTTAGTATTATACATTGCATGCAAATAAATCAAGTAAAACATTGAGAGGACTATAGTATTAGTACCGTAAATGGATAAACGCATGCTTTTTCTTTGTACGTGCGATAATTTTGTTTTTCTGCAACAATTTGTAAGTCAATATATTGTTGAGCAAAATGTGTTATCGGCCCAGGTCTATATGGATACAGTCCATCACAGTTGAATGTTTTATTTCTGTTTTGTGTATTGGCCACTAAACCTCTAAAGTACCTGTATAATGGAAAAACAAGTTGACTTTATATGTTGAATTGTGTTTCATTGTATCCGTTCAACCATACCTAATTGTATTTCTAATCCGTTTGACTACGTTTACACTGCAGGCCAAAGTGGCCCAAATCGGAATTGTTCGAGCTGACTGTTTACACTGCAAGTAAAATGTAATTTTTATCAGACTCCAGTGTAAATGCGCACAGGCCCCAATGTGGCCTCAACATCACTTGCATGCACACTTCAATAAAGTGAAAACAAATAAAGTTGACCAGGAGAAAGTCGCTACTATTACAAAATAAAAGTCACAACACTTTAAAAATGAGGGGTTTTTTTTAGGTAAAAAATAAACTAAAGTAATATAATGTATGAATGGATGTATATAGTGTGATATATTTGGGATATACAGTACAGGCCAAAATTTTGGACACACCTTCTCATTCAATGGGTTTTCTTTATTTGCATGACTATTTACATTGTAGATTGTCACTGAAGGCATCAAAATAATAATAACAATAATGGATTAGATTTATATAGCGCTTTTCTAGACACTCAAAGCGCTTCACACAAGTGAGAACCCATCATTTATTCACACCTGGTGGTGGTAAGCTACTTTCGTAGCCACAGCTGCCCTGGGGTAGACTGACGGAAGCGTGGCCGCCAGTTTGCGCCTACGGCCCCTCCGACCACCACCCATCATTCATCATTCATTCACCAGTGTGAGCAGCACCGGGGACAAGTGTGAAGTGTCCTGCCCAAGGACACAACGGCAGCGATTTGGATGTCAAGAGGCGGGGAGCGAACCTGCAACCCTCAGGTTTCTGGCACGGCCGCTCTACCCACTACGCCATGCCGCCCCTCAAAACTATGAATAAACACATGTGGAGTTATGTACGTAACAAAAAAAGGTGAAATAACTGAAAATATGTTTCATATTCTCGTTTCTTCAAAATAGCCACCCTTTGCTCTGATTACTGCTTTGCACACTCTTGAAATTCTCTCGATGAGCTTCAAGCACACCTGTGAAGTGAAAACCATTTCAGATGACTACCTCTTGAAGCTCATGGAGAGAATGCCAAGAGTGTGCGAAAAAGTAATCAGAGCAAATGGTGGCTATTTTGAAGAAACTCGAATATAAAACATGTTTACAGTTATTTCACCTTTTTGTGTTCAGTCGTACTTTTGATGCCTTCAGTGACAATCTACAATGTAAATAGTCATGAAAATAAAAAAAACACTTTGAATGAGAAGGTGTGTTCAAACTTTTACTGTATATTTTAATGACTGAAGTAGAGGACACACGGACTTCAGCGTGGATTTACGTGAGCTTTATTTTTCAACTCACTTGTGAGCAAATGCGCCACAGTGTCAATTACGGTATTTCTTCAGAATCAAAGTATATAATATACATAAATACATATTATAATCAAATATTACATATAACCTATTATTTGTGCACTGTTGACTAGTGAGGCACTGAAAATTTGGTCAGTTTAAATAAACTTTGCTCACTGAAACCGGATGTTGTGATGAAATATCTGTTGGTGACTGCGTCTTTCTCCGCGCACACAAGTGACGTAGCTCACACAGAGCTGATGAAAAAGTCACATTCAGGTCACATTGCGTTTAGACTGAATTCACATTTGAAAAGATCTGGGGCCGTATTTATCAAGCGTCTTAGAATTACTCCTAAGAAGTCTGCTAAGAGTTGACTTATGAGTAAAGAAATTCTTCGCTGAAAGCTGCACTTAAAAGTTAGTTATCAAACGTCTTACTCACACTTTCAGCGAACTGAATCTTAAGTGTCACACTCAGAGCTGAATTACGACATTACTATGTGCCGTAAACGGAATTTTAGGTGACGTCATTTCTGTGTCCATAGAAATGACCAATCACGGAAGAGAATCCCTTGTCTAAGAATAAAGAAATATCTTAGAAATATTTAAGTGGACAATGGGAGTGTATATTTTGACAATAAACTACAAAATAATACAAAACAAACAAACAATATTGGCAATGGATCAAAAATAAATGTTTCCTTTTCTTTCCAATTCATTTTCCCAGTGGCGAGATATCGAAGCATTGTGATGACCTTTAGTTCTGCTGTGAAAGCTCTGCTGCGTGATGTTGCTGATGAGATGACGCCCCTTATTAAATCTGTGACAAAAATAATACCCGCTATGTCTAAACGATACCGTTTGATCAGCTGCTCGTCATCAAACAAAGCCAGGACATCCTTCCGCTGCCTGAACGTTCGCCTCAGTGCCATCCCCCGCTGGCAACTCCTAAAAACTTAGGACACCTCTGAAGGTCTCTTAAATATCGTGGAGAGTAGGAGTGATTCTTAGACTTAAGAAAGTTGATAAATAGCTTTTATTCTTAAGTTTGAGAGTAGGACTAAATTTCGCAAATTCTCAGGACTTAAGTGTAAAATGGCACTCTAAGACGCTTGATAAATACGGCCACAGATTGCAATCGGATTCAGGACTACCTCCTGATGAGGCCTGAATCTGATGCCAAAAGATCAGATTTAAAGCTGTTTGGAGCGTTTAGACTGGCAAAAAAAATCAGATCTGTGTCACTTGAGGGCGAAAACAATTTGATTTGGTGTGCAGTGTAAATGGGGCCCATGTGAAAATAGCATCGAAACATTGCTTCGGCAATATCGGTAGATTTGGTGTCGGATGACCTCGTCTGCACTCTGCCCATGTCATCAGATCAGTCATACTGGAAATACGCAAACATTGGAAAGAGATGTTTCTGTTTATCATTCACAATCCATGTGTAAGACAAGAACACATATGTTTTCCTTTTTTTATGCATTCTAAATTGTAAATAAATGTAAAAAAAAAAAAAGTTGTAACAATTGAGTCAAGGGGGGCTCATCTATTCCACTAACAACGCCCCTTAAAGAAACGTGACGTGAATATTAACCAAATATTAGCGATACTGTAATTATAAGTGTTAACGCAGACAAACTATATATTAGTGACACATTGATCACAGAGAGGCAACGAGCCCCCTGCTACTGCATTGAGTCAGCCGGTCTCCTGCTGCTGCTGTGCAGATCACATCTCAGCTGTTTAAAGTTAACTTTAGATTATAAATCAAGCCTCTCACTTGGATAATGGAGGATAAAGCCATAAAGAAGTGACATTCAACTTATACATGGAGATGGAAAAAAAAGACACGGCAAGACCGAAGACCAGCGTCTGCATCAACTTTTTTAACCATTTGTGTGGATTATGATTAATTGTTCATCTAAATGACAAAAAATAACATTTTATCAGTCACCATTCCAGTGAGAGCAGACATTATACAGTAAGTGATTGTTTTATTATGTTCGTAGTTTGTATTTATTGTTCAGCACTTAGCATTACTGCTACATCATGCTATAGTGTTTCCCTAAAGGTGGATGTGTTTGTCACACAGCTTCTAAAACTTGTAGCTCACCCTCGTTATATTCAGGCTCAAAAATATAATGTTCTGGACCATAATTTTCTCCAAAGTAGGGCTGGGCGATATATCGATATACTCGATACATCGCGGGTTTGTCTCTGTGCGATATAGAAAATGACTATATCGTGATATTCGAGTATACGTTCTCACGCAGTTGCTTTTAGCTGCGGGGCTTTAAACTGCATGCGTTTCTCACTCTTTCCTGTCTCTCTTTCTCACAGAGACTTTAAAACAAGCGCACCTTCTTACATACGTCACATACTGTCACGTGAGCAACGTCACACGCTCACGCAGAGCGAGAGGTAGCGACATGGTAACGTTAGCTGTGATGCTAACAGCTAACGGTGTGGTTTGAGTGGTAATACGAGAGAAAGAAGGTGCGAATCTGGTAACAAATGGAGGAATAATTGATTCCCAAGAAAAACAGCACGGGGTCCATCGTCTGACAGTGGTTTGGCTTCAAGTGGGAATATGTCTTTACATGTCAACATCTCCGTTCGGTGCCACACCAACTAAATGCCGAAGCAACTATTTCCACATCAACACCGTAGTACATATACTATTTGATATGCAGCTCATTTTTTTGTGACAGTTATTGAAATATCTTGTGTGTCATCATGCACAAAAGTGCACTTATAGCTTGTTTTAAAATGTCTCTGACAATCTTGCACTTTCTGTTTTGGAAATGACATGAATGTTTGTGCCACTGCTGAATAACTGTTTGATAAATACACTTTTGCTAAATTGACTTACCGGTAGTTGTGATTTCCCTCTCTGCATGAAAGTTTAAAATGAGCATATATTAATGCAGTATGAAGAAGAATGTTTTCATGTAGACACATAGAATCATCATACTGCTGTGTTTATATGTATCAAGTGTTCATTGAGGCTAAGGCAAAATATCGAGATATATATCGTGTATCGCGATATGGCCTAAAAATATCGAGATATTAAAAAAAGGCCATATCGCCCAGCCCTACTCCAAAGTAATCGCTGTTGGTTCTTACAAAATCTGCATGATTTACATTGTTGTTAGGGAACTGTGGTTCCCACCAGTACGTCAAGGATTAAGGACCGCTCATGCTCATTATCTCTCAAAATGGCTCTGGAATCTCTGTGAGATTTGTACTAATTTGATCATATCTATTTACTCGCAAACTTTGAAAGTTGTTTGGTGTTATAAATTAGCAGTGGTGTGCCGTCAGGGCCAGCAAGTGCTGGCCTAACATAACCAAGAAATCATGATCATAATTAAAGATAAAAGTAATTTTTAATTTCCATCCATCCATCCAATTTCTACCACTTATTCCCTTCGGGGTCGCTGGAGCCTATCTCAGCTACAATCGGGCGGAAGGCGGGGTACACCCTGGACAAGTCTCCACCTCATCACAGGGCCAACACAGATAGACAGACAACATTCACACTCACATTCACACACTAGGGCCGATTTAGTGTTGCCAATCAACCTATCCCCAGGTGCATGTCTTTGGAAGTGGGAGGAAGCCGGAGTACCCGGAAGGAACCCACGCAGTCACGGGCAGAACATGCAAACTCCACACAGAAAGATCCCGAGCCCGGGATTGAACCCAGGACTACTCAGGACCTTCGTATTGTGAGGCAGACGCACTAACCCCTCTTCCACCGTGCTGCCCTAATTTACTTTCCCTAAATATCTAAAAGTATTCATATTCTCTTCATGTCATATTATGCTCCTTCCAGCGCTGTTGTTTCTAGGTTATAGAGTTTTTATCCGATCAGAATTCAGCTAGCTTATGTTGCCATGCTGTACCAAATCTGCCACAGGCCTTCAGATTCAGCAATGCGGGCGTCTGTGCGCTGTAAGTGAACGGGCATATACAGTGACAGACAGTTGCGATAACCAATCAGATCACGCGTTGTTGTCAGTAAGGCCTTCTAGAAGATCTAAGGCAGATATACAGGTATAGTGATGTAACATAAGAACGCCATTACCCAGCATGCCATAGTAGTGAGGAGCATGCGCAGTAACCCCGTTTAGGTTGTTGAATATAGACAGTGGGATGTTTTTGATGAGCACCTTGTGGAGTAAACTTTAAGAACTCAGCCAACACGCCTCATCTGCAAATTTTAGGATTAGACAAGACAACACATATTTGCAAGGCCATTTTCAAGAAGGATATTTAAAGAGAAACTACATCCTGTGAGACCATGTCGGCCAACCCCGGAAGCTCGAATGGGTTCTACAAGTTGTGAGTTCAGATATTTTATTTCTTTATTTGTTCACGTTTAATATGTTTTTTGGAATTTTAATTTTGACAGTACCACATAAGATGTTTTAATTGTGGTTGCGGGTTTATTGATTTTTAAATGCGCCAGAAAATAACCTGTTTTGTACACTGTTGATGGTGAACAATTGCCCAGTAAATGTGTTTCTGTATAGTTTCTTCAGCAATGGTCATGTGGTGACATCAATGATGGTATTTTGAGAGGTAATCATTGGCCACAGGACATCACTGAAGGCCTAGGTGGGAAACTCACGGCCCGCCACTGTAAATTAGATATATAAGATATCAGTAATAGCTTCAATCTACACGGGCAACTAGTTTTTCTATTATATTGGTACTATAAAATAAGATCACACCTGTGCTGCTATGGGTAAATATAAACAGTAGCCATATTAAGGTTTGTCTTCCATCTGGGAACATGACAGTTGCCATACTGCACTTCTGTGGGAAAGTTGTCATTTTAATAATCATTTTATTTCCTCTGGTTTTCTCTACAATTCTGACAACTCTACTGAAGCTCCGCTAACTCCGGAAAGAACCGTTGAAAATACCCAGGTTTTTAACTTTACGCCCTTTACCACAACAGAGGTCACGAGGGCTCTAAAACAACTTAAACCTAGAAAGCCAGCTGGCTCTGATAAGTTGGAGCCGCTCTTTTTAAAGTTGGCAGCTGAAATTATAGCTGAACCACTGACTCACATTTTTAACCTTACTCTAATTTCAAATGAAATCCCTTTGGATTGGAAATCTGCCCTTGTAATCCCCCTATTAAAAGGAGGTGACCCTAGTAATCTAAATAATTACAGACCAATCTCTAAACTCTCTGTTCTGGCAAAAGTGCTTGAATCCCTTATCAGTGAACAGATAAAAGACTTTTTGGACACCAATTTTATTCTGTCACCATTTCAGTCAGGTTTTCGTAGAAATCACAGTACTGTTACTGCTGCTATGAAGTTTATAAATGATGTAACTAAAGCTCTTGACAAGAAGCAGTGCTGTATGTCCCTCTTTATTGACTTTTCAAAGGCATTTGATACTGTTGATCATGTCATTTTAATCAAACGTCTTTCAGCTATTGGTTTTTCTCAGCAAGCAGTTGGATGGTTTGCAAATTACCTCACAAGTAGAACTCAGGCTGTTCAGATAGAAGGTTCCTCCTCGGACGTACTGCAAGTGAAAAAGGGTGTCCCTCAAGGTTCTGTGTTGGGTCCCTTATTATTCACTATTTACATAAATAATCTTGGACAGAATATTCCGAACTCAACTTTCCATTTCTATGCTGATGATACTGTCATATACTGCACAGCACCCACTCTTGCTGAGGCTTTTAAATATCTACAACATGCATTTGACAGAGTACAAGAACAACTTTGCTATCTTCAACTGGTTTTAAATGCAGAGAAAACAAAGTGTATGCTCTTTACCACATCAAAAACTGTAAGATCATCACTGTGTGAGAACATTTTAACAAGAAATGGGCAACAAATTATGTTAGTATCTGCTTTTAAATATTTCGGATTTTTAATTGATGACCACTTGAGTTTTAAGGAGCACATTCAGTATGTTGTAAAAAAACTGAAACTTTTACTGGGATTTTATTATAGAAACAAGTCTTGCTTTTCTTTTACTGTGAAACAGAAATTGGTGGAAACAACCTTTTTACCTGTTATTGACTATGGAGATGTGTTGTACATGAATGCTACTGCTGGTTGTCTCTACAAGCTGGATAGTGTGTACCACGGGGCACTGAGATTCATCACCAACTGCGCTCCCCTTACTCACCATTGTGTTATACTCAATGGTTAACTGGACATATTTATGTGCTCGACGCCTCAATCATTGGTATGTTTTCATCTACAAAACCATTCTGGGTATCACTCCATCTTATCTGTCTTGTCTTTTAACAAAGAAACAAGGAAGTCACAATCTTCGTTCAATGGATGTTCTGCAATTTGTTGTCCCCAAAGTAAGAACTGAACTGGGCAAGAAAGCATTTAGGTTTTCAGCACCGAAGGCTTGGAATAACCCACAATCGAACATTAAACTTCAAACCCTAGTTACGCTGAATGAGTTTAAAGCTTCTGTGAAAGGACTGCAGTCTACCTTGTCTGTATGCACATGTGTCATGTGAGCAAGTTTTAATGTTGTAAATGTGATGTTTTATGTATTTGTTTACTGTTTTTAATGTAACCTTGCTGCTGCCCTCTTGGCCAGGTCTCCCTTGGAAAAGAGATCTTTGATCTCAATGGGATTTTACCTGGTTAAATAAAGGCTAATAATAATAATTTAACAGGCTCCACTTACTCTGATTTACCCAGAATCTTCTTTATGTGATGTGCAATATCTTTGTGGTCCTTTCCTTCAGCATCCACCAGAACTTGCTCACCATCATCTAGGGGAAATAAATCCTGTCAGCTCGTCTCGGACGCAGGAAGACACACTTACTTCAAAAGACTACAATGACTCATTCAGGCATGAAGCAAAGAAACTGACCCAGGTAAAATTTCAAGAACGGTGACGGCGTCATGTTTTTGAACATCATTATTTGGACCCAGGGGTTTTGGTACTGAATTTGAGGAATATTGAAGAAAACAAATTTCCTGCGCAACACAAAAAAAGAGTGGTCTTTTGAAGAGATGAACAATTGTTTGTTAGTTTGCGTTAGCACTGACCTTGCTCCGTCGCTGAGCATTCCGCTTGTGTTGTAGTTGACGGTCAGGATTTTCACTCGGTTTTTAAAGATAATGTCGCCCTTCTGAAGATACTCCAGCGTCCTTCGGACCGGGAACCTTCCTTTCATCGGCATTTTAGAATATTTACGTAAACAACCAAATAACCATTTGAAGCGTGTGTCGCTTGAGTCGCGTACACGCGACGCGTTCTGATGACGTAAGACGTCCGACTACCGGGCGGGAGTTGTAGTTTTATGTCACCCCCTGGCGCTGTTTTGTACTGTTTCTGTACTTGTTTTAATTATTATTATTTCTTGATTGTATGTAAATGTTGCATATTATGCATAAAGGTTTATAAAAATTAAAAAAATTAAAAAAAAAGGAAGAAAAAAAAAAGTTGTAGTTTTATAACTCAGGTTCAAGCTCTGTCCAAAAAGAATGAATGTACCAGAAAAGCTGTGCTGCTTAAAGTAAAAATGGTTAATTACCATAAAAAAAACATAAAAAGATTCTGAAAATCATCAATAAACACTTAATTTAATATATAATCCATCCATCCATTTTCTACCGCTTTTTCCCTTCGGGGTCGTGGGGGGCGCTGGAGCCTATCTCAGCTACAATCGGGCGGAAGGCGGGGTACACCCTGGACAAGTCGCCACCTTATCACAGGGCCAACACAGATAAACAGACAACATTCACACTCACATTCACACACTAGGGCCAATTTAGTGTTGCCAATCAACCTATCCCCAGGTGCATGTCTTTGGAGGTGGGAGGAAGCCGGAGTACCCGGAGGGAACCCACGCAGTCACGGGGAGAACATGCAAACGCCACACAGAAAGATCCCAAGCCCGGGATTGAACTCAGGACTACTCAGGGCCTTCGTATTGTGAGGCAGATGCACTAACCCCTCTTCCACCGTGCTGCCCTTTAATATATAATATAATGTATGACATCCTACTACATGCTTATTATTGTGCAAACATGCCTGTTAACTACATATTTACCATATCTTATATCTATTACCACCTGTATGTATGCAAACATGTAGCTTTTTCTTTACTTTTCTCTATGTTTGACATACTTCCTTCGTGTGGTTGTTTGTTGTTGTTTTTTCCTTTTAATTTCTCTTTTTGCTCATGTACCTTGTGCATACTGTATTTTTAAATGGATCATTAAGTAAAGCTAACATGACTCACAACATCAAAAAAATACATCAAACACTCAAAAAATATTTAAATTCAAATTGAATTTGTTACTGGAGGCAAAATCAAAAAGTTAAAAAAATGTAGTCATCCATAGGTGCCGATCTCGTTGGTGCTTCGGGCCCGAGCACCCACGTGGGATTGATGGCAACTTTCAATCTTTAAAATAATTTTGGAAAAATCAATCTTGTTGTCGTTAATTTTGTGGCGAGTTTGGTTAGTTTTCCAAAATAATAAAGCCACAAATCATATGGGATATTAACTTCGCTGAAGGTTGTTTTTTTTTAATACACAGACACCGAGCACCCACTGGCAGAAATGTAGATCGGCGCCTATGTAGTCATCCATCCATCCATTTTCTACCGCTTGTCCCTCTCGGGGTCGCAGAGCGTGCTGGAGCCTATTCCAGCTGCACTCAGGTGCAAGGCGGGGTACACCTTGATCAAGTGACCACCTCATCACAGGGCCAACACAGATAGACAGACAACATTCACACTCACATTCACACACTAGGGACAATTGTTGCCAATCAACCTATCCCCAGGTGCATGTCTTTGGAGGTGGGAAGAAGCCAGAGTATACCCAGAGGGAACTCACACACTCACGGGCGGAACATGCAAACTCCACACAGAAAGACCCCGAGCCTGGGAATCGAACCCGGGACCTTCTTATCGCAAGACACACACACTAACCCCCGTTATCACCGTGCTAGCCTTGGTGTAATTATGTATGTGAAAATTGACGATGTGACTGGCAAATTTGTTGAATAATGTTTTATTTCTTTCATATGTGTGGCTTTGACAAAGCCAGCCTCAGAGACTGGAATTTTAACAAAGGACTGCAGTTAATCAACAAAATTACGTTTCCATCAGTGAGGTAGAAATGCAAGGTTGCAATCAACTTGGGTCAAACAATGACTCAAACGTACCATTTTGAACTAATATGTGAGCTAAAGT
The DNA here is from genome assembly GCF_033978685.3 of Nerophis lumbriciformis. Taxonomy (NCBI): domain Eukaryota; kingdom Metazoa; phylum Chordata; class Actinopteri; order Syngnathiformes; family Syngnathidae; genus Nerophis; species Nerophis lumbriciformis. Next base: position 41,949,637 of record NC_084548.2, on the reverse strand, counting down.
TGGGAACATTCATTGTAGAAAGTGTTAACCCTGGTCAAACCACAGAGATGAAAAAAGTGTTTTCAAAATATGTTACAAAGTGGAGGTGTTCATTGTAATATGTTACAGCCACAACATTTAAATCAATCCATTTTTCCAAACAGCATTTAATAAAATGCAATAAGCCACTTCTTCATGCAGGGCAACGCACTATAAAAACATTGGTTAATAGGGCAGACCGCAAGAACATTATAAAACAGCTTAAAAACAACATGCACTCATATTAATGAAATTACATGTACAAAAGTAAGTTTCCACATAGGACTTTACAAAGTCTTAATGGGTTTTAAACCCAAATGAAAATGAACATGTTCTGCATTTAGAAACGTTTTTAACTTGTCATTCATGGATACATTTTCTAAATCATTATCCAAGCAGGAAACTGCTGCATAAAGTCCTCAGGATACTTTCCTCTTTTTACTTTCCTTTCGAAATCAGGGAAACCTGCCCAATATTGTTTTAAGTACACTTAGTATGCAACAAGCAACATTGTTCAGAACATAGTATAGCTTTTAGAAAACATAAAAAAACAAAAAGTTCAGTTTAGTAAAGATTGATGTATAAACGCCACTGAAGTTGACTGATGCGCACATTAATTCAAATTCAAGCACAGACACAGTACCATAGCTATACATAAGTAACATGTTTTCAAACAAATATATGTACGTAATACCTGGTAAATGAAAACAATAAATGCTTTTGATAAATAAATATACAGAGTAGAGACAGTCAAGAGAGACACTGATGGGCTAAGAAATAAACAAATAATGATTGTCATAAAGGGAAAAGTGATGAGGTGATTGCACAGGATATATTATCCACATTCAAGGTAGGCCACCAATAAAAAGTTTACATGAACATAAAAAAAACAACTAGTATTTAGCAATAAAAAATACAAATAGACAATCTAATCTGTTCATTTGGTTGTTTGTGTGTAAGAAAGCTAGAACTTAAATACTGAATAAATACATTAACTAATAATGTAAATGAGCTATTACTAAAGCACTTTACACATTAAAAGACTGAGGTCTGCTGCTGTTACATTGAGTAGATTTTGAGTACCTGATGGATGATCACTTTCCAGTTGTTAGTTACATGTATTCCAAATAAGAAAACCTATAAGTAAAGGCATTGCAATGCATATTTCTATTCATTATTACCTTACATTACAGAAAAAAAGCACAGGACCAGGTATTGCATACCAGTTTGTGCCGCACCAATGATAAAGTACATTTAAAATGCAGGGACAGGTGACATTTAAATATATTTCATAAAGCTCATTTTGAACGAGCCATGTATATTATCATCCTGAATGCATAAAACAACAAGAGCAATTTGAAAGGTTGGGGTTTGACATGGAATTAGCTTGTATGTCAAGAAACACTGAGAGGGATTTGTGAATAATGAGCACAGAAAACAAGAGGTCAATGCAGGATGCTCTTAAGGGCTTTGACAAAAAGAAACCCTAAAAGGACAAAGAGTACCTGAAGAGGACATTTCTGGTTTTGTTTTTCCCAAAAAAGAGACGTCAGTCACTCTGTGGGGTCAGCATCCTGGCTGTTGTATTCAGCCGTTTCCATCTTGAGGATGTAGGGAATGATGCTGTCAATGGAAACATTACCAATCAAGCCAGTGAAGAAAAGCTCCTCTGTGATGTTTGAGTTCATGAGGCGCAGCGCTGGCAGACGGGTCAGAACACGAGTCAACCTGGAGTTGCACACAGAGAGCAGTTTTGCATATTGAAATACTAAAAACAAAGCTGACTTTTGTGGACTCTGAAAGGTATAAACATCGTCTGTACCTGTAGGTGTCCTCTGGATATGTCTTCAGCACGTAGTCCTGCAGCTCCATCATGGCTTTCTCTTGAAACTTTTCCACCTGTCCGCCGCAGTCCATACCTGGATGATCTGATGAACCATAAATATTGATTAGGTTTGGGTATTGTGGACATATAAGTTGATGCAAAATTGTTACTTTTTAAAACGATGCACTATAAATCACGACAGCTCCTTTCAGGTACGTCAACTATTTTTAAATCACATAGCTCTGACAAGTTTTGAACTTGACTGTTCACACTTTCTAAAGTGACATTTAGGATTATGTGTTATGTGCTCAGTTAGCTCACCTTGGTTAATCTTGATATTTTCACTCATCTAGGATTGCTGAGTTTTGATTTAAAGTGGGCATGGTGATAGTGTGTGAAACAGAATTTGACCAGCAGCGGACAGGAGGAGGATGGCATGCAGTGGGGAAGAAGTACCAATTTCAATCATGGAAAAAACATTTTAAAACCATGGTAACATTTAAAAGTGGACACCATGACCTGTTTACACATGCAGATAAGTTTCATCTTCACATTTCATCCAAAATATAGAGAAAAATGGTTAACAAAAGGGTACTACTTTCCATTGCAGATGCTGAGCCGCCACTTGATGACAACCTGTGAAATGAGTGTTTTTAAACAGCTTGGAGTCTTAAATTTAACTTCAAAAATGAGTTTTAATATATTTTATAATTTAGTATGTTTAAAATATCTGAATTAATATTCCAATTGATTCCATGAAATCAACCCAGATCCAGTGAATCAGTATATTTAACCATTTATATAAATTATTATAAAAAAAAAAAATTGGTTGTCTGTCCTTCATCAGGTGCACGGAGAAACCCTTAACGATATAACAAGACAAATGCAGGTAGGACTGTTGATTGGACATGACAAACGGCACATTTCCTCTCAAAGTTTTTAATGGAAGAGACAATCATTCTTTACAACCTACGACCTGTGCCCATAGGTTTTGCAATGCTGATGGGAGTAATTTACAGTTTAAACCTTTAGTACCTATGAATTACATGTCTGATTTTTTGCAAAGGGTGCTCAAAGGAATTACACCTGAAGAGACCTCTGCACAAATACAAGGGCTCAGAAATTAACTTCAGTGATACCGCTTGCAACCTCGAAGCTAATGGGCCCACTAATTAAGTACATACTTGTTTCTGCTGCCATTTCTTGTTAAGGTTGACTCATTGTTTGCAATGTGGGTTCAGTTAAAAACAGGGAAATAGTTTAATGTTTATTTGCAGATTGCATTTATAAATCTGCTGTAATCTCAACATTTACAGCTCTAAAAAGTTGTTGTCACAAGTTTTTTTATTTTAGGCCAGAGCTTTGTGTGCAGTGTGTGGCACTACAATTACATCATTCTGTACTTGAAAATAGACAGACGGTTATGCATCAATTGGCATCTTTATTTCTCTGTGTGGTATGACTGGTATGCATGCTTCAAATTCAGAAATACAGGAATGAATTTAATTATTTGACATTGGTAAATTTGCGCAATTAATAAAGATCCTGGAAAAAGTAGTACAACATTTATGGGGAAAAAAACAAAATTTCTGTTTGTATCACTGTTTTGCGTGAACTAAAAATAAAAAAAAGATACACAAATATTGTAAATGTCTTAGAAGTTAAATGGGAGACATAAATAATGTGAATTGAGTTGCAAGAGTCCATTGTGATTGGTAAACTTGATAGCATCATTCAAAATGAAACAGACATTCAAGTAAAAAACTATTTTACATTTTAATTTTCTCAAATTGATAGGACAAGTTACGTCAAAAATAGTTGTTTTATTTTGAAACTGAAATTTCTAATGATGTATTAAGTTGGGTAACCTTTCTGTCGGTAACGTAAGATTTTGCTTTATCTTAACTTAGCGTAATGAGTTAATCCACAAAGCGATTGAAAGTTGAAATAACTCAATAACTAATCGAGGAATGTTGCGCTAACTACAATACCATTGCATTTCAGTCAACCTTATGAGACTGAGCTTGTTGATAAAATCAAAATAAAGCCATCACAACAGTGATAGTGATGAAGTTGAATTGTAATTTGAAGGCAGCTGGTGAGCCTATATCTATGAGTTGAACAGACTAATGATAAGATGTTTTACAGTGTGCCCGTGCTTAAATGGTGCCCAAACCCGTACTTAAAAAAAGAAAAACATAACTGTTTTATCAAAAACAGTTTTTAATGTAATTTCACAAAATTATATTAAATATGCAATTTGAACACTTACACAATACTAATTTAAAACACTTCTATAGTGGAAATACAATAACTAAGTGATACATTCACTAATATTGAATGAAATCCACAACACATAATTATCACAGTAAAACTAGCAACGATACAGAACACAAAATGTGCAGAACAATGGGCAAGAGTTTACAGTGGTGTAGCACCGGAAGTATTATGTAAGGTTCTGAGCGGTAACGGGGGCAATAATATTTGCATGCTGGGTTGGAGCCAGGAGTGAAGAAGAGTTTTACAAAGCATGTTGGTAGGATTGAAAAGTGTAGAATACACACACTGTAAGAACTATAGCTATTTCGTGGATGCCAAAAAAGGCTGACTTGTGTCCTCCTACTTCCTTGATATTCTGCCCACTTTACAGTACTGTAAGTGCATTTGGGATTGACACTCACTCTCATCTGTGAGCTGAAAAACTAAGGTAAATCGTAACTCATTACCACAGGTGACTCCACCTTAGCTAAACCAATTTAGCTAAACCTAGCACCAAAATAAGGCAACGATAGCTACATAGTTTACAATGGTACTAAGTTTCGGTACATGTCCCTAAAATTGATGTTGTTATTTTATTAAAATCTGTGACATTTGACTATTAACAGCTGAAATGATAACTATAAAAACTCACCTGGACTGAACAACACAATGGCCTTCAAGTAAGCGTACTCATAGCTGTCTGTCTCCAATCTTGTCATGCTGTTGCAGAACTCCTGGAACTTCCAGATGTGCTCCATCACTTGCTTTACTCTGTCTCCTGACATCTTTTCTGCAAAACAATGATTGTATGAACTTCTTCCGCTTTACTCAGGCTAAACAAGAGAGAGAATATAACATACTGTTGTTTGATAATCAACTTTTAAACTGACATTATAATGTGATATCTTTGTCCATCATCTATGACACTGCAATGAAATGCATTTATTAGAAATGATTGAAGGTTGTTACAACCCATGTTCTTTGTTCCTTAACCAGAGATTTTCTGTATCTTCTTCCATAATCATAGATCTGTGAATTGGGCAGAGCTCGGAAGGAAGCAACTACAAATTTAATGTTTTGTGTGTGTGTCCTACTGTGAGATGAAGAGGTCGGTGGTCCATACCATCCTGGAGGCTGCAATGCAGGTGGTTGACAATGGCAGCCAGGATGGTGGACAGGTTCATCACATGAGCACACTGAGCGAGACCCAGAGTGAAGAGCTCATTCCAGCAGGCTCGCACCAAACTGGTGTTTGCTTCCTGGCTAAGACAGACATGAAAATGGAATAGAGCGTGATGATTAATTGTGCACAGAGAACATCCTCACCCAAGAGCTGTGAAGGCTGGGATGGAGCGTGCCCAGTGCATAGAGAGGAAGAGAAGCCTGGAGGCAGATTCACAGATATAGTGTACATTCAGGTATTCGGGCATGGGGCTAGGCATGGTAAGCTAGAGGGAAGATAAGACAAGACAACAGTATCCGCATTACACCAAGGAGACATACAAGAGCATTTTCAATCAATCAATCGATCAAAATGGATTTATATAGCCCTTAATCTCGAGTATCTCAAAGGGCTTCACACACTCACAACGACATCTCCTATTCTAAACCCACATCCATAGAAATAATGTTGAGATGTACCACCTTGAAGCCAACATGGCCATCTGTAAGCAGCGGCCCTTCAACCTCAATGATTGTGGTCTCCTGGTCTCGGCCAATGAGTTGAAAGGCTGTCCCGCTAAGACACTTGTCAGCCATGACTCCTACATCAGGTGGATTGAGCACTTTGGCCAGGGTGTCAAAGGCACTGTGAACAATATTATTATTTGATGATTAAAAACGTTTATAATATTTACATCAGAGAATACCACACATTGGTACACTAAGGGCCTGATGTACTAAGATCCAAATACAACACGGTAATCAGCGTGACCAATCTATAAAATAGTGTGTACTATTATGGGCGTGTTGCGTGCGATTGACTAAGACTGTGTAAAATTGTAAAGTGGTGCAGACCGCATTTTTTAAATGAGTATTTTGCGTTTACTATACGGGGCCTCACCACAAAGACACTCTCATTTACTGCACATTCATGTTATCATGCTCCTACCTGTAGCATTTTGCTATGTTGTTATACATGCAGGAGACAGCTACCACTTTTTTATGGGCATTTTAGCAGCAGTCCTGCAGTGCATGTACATTGGCACCACTTTTTTTTTCTTGTTTGTTTTTAACGCTGAAGGTGCATAGGAGAGAGGATGCACTTAAGTATTTTTCATATAAGAAATGTTTCATTAATATATATTCTATATGAAAAAAACACACATTAAAAAGTACTAAAGGACATCAAAGCGCATCAATTGAATTTAGTTTTAATCAGCCCCTTAACTCCTCTAGCAGCTCTAAAGTTATAAACAATGATGAGCCGAATAGACGATATGTCTAATATTTTTTATTTCTACCATCCAAAATGTTGACACACACACGTAGGACAGAGGATCGTATGTCCTTTGCAGCGAGAGCACTGATCCTGCAGCCGTGTGTGGAACTGTCGGTTTGCACGTCCTGCTGACACATGCTAAATAAAACGCAAAATAGGCCTGCAAAACGGTGATGACTGATGATAAATCACATTGCGCGTGCTAAATAAATATATTTGCATCTTCTCCTCCCATATTGTGGGCGTTTTGATGATCAGCATATATTCTGCATATTAATGAAAACAGACGCAAAGTGGATTGCGTGCCTTATTCTGCTCACTTAAGAGACGCAATACCCTTTGCACATGTTTAGTAGATCAGCTTTGGGTGTGCTATCAAGCTTGTACGTGTTTTAGTACACTCAAACCTTTAGTAAGTCTGGCCCAAAATTGTAAAATGGTAAATGATCTATATTTATTAAGCCCTTAACTATATCTGCACGAAACCCAAAGCGCTTCACATATAAGTCACGTTCACCCATTCACACACGAGTTGAAACTGTCTGATTTTGTAATCCATCAAAATAAAATATTGTGTGGGCCCTCTTGAGGAGGTTTCCAATCATAAATCTCCCAGCATCTGTGTGCATTGCTGACAGGACTGACCGTGTTATTTCTGTAGTGCTATTCTCTACATATTGGCAGTCTGACGAATCTCCATTTTTCAAATTCTGCTTCAATGAGTCACTCAGGTTGGCCAGTGATGTCACCACATTTGCGAGCGTCCCCAAATCACCATGGCTGGACTCCATCTGATAACAAACAAAAACCAGGAAGTGCAGTTTCTTTTGTGGCAAATGCAATGCAGACTTGCCTGGTCTGAAGAAGGAAGTACAATTTATGTATGAACTTAAGCTGGTCTGAAGAAGGAAGTACAATTTATGTATGAATTTAAGATCCAGTGTGCTTCCAGTTCAAAGATGGCTCACCAGGTCACCTGACCAACTCTCGCTCGGGACTCAAAACTATGAACTTGAATGCCAAGACAAAACAATGTATCTTGATTTAGTTTACGAATAACCTGCAGAGATGCTTACCTCATTTATATGCCGGAATTTTGTCATGAGGATTCATGCATTATTCTCGTATAAAAAAGTGTTAAACTATCTAAATGCCATGATCCACACAACATAGCATTTACATAAATATTTTAATATCATTAATCCAGCACATTAACAAACTTCCGAATTCAGCTGGGATAGGCTCCAGACTCTGAGAGGGACAAGCGGTAGAAAATGGATGGATGGACTAACAAACAACAAAACCTCCACTTTGATAGAGGAAGAATCTGTAGTACATATTTTAAATCCTAGATTAACAAATTACAAAAAACGAGAGCTGTACCTTTGAGTCAGTCGCCAACAACAGCGTTCCATCAGTGTCCATGACAGGCTGTTGGATATTAACCAGCATCCCGTGGTCCAGCGGGCTTGAGCTGCATGACATGTGGCATTTTTGTAACATCAGAAAATACGGATACAAATATGGTACCCACTGTGACGTCATGTTCCAACTAACCAACCTGGAGCCATTTGACACTGTTTCCGAGATAAATGTTGGTGTGGCAATGAGCGGACTGTTGATATCCTTACGGATGTAGATCTTCTGTGTGGAGGCAGCACAGTTGACATGTTTCTCTCTTGGCACGTCAACTGGTTTTCTTTCACTCTGAACAGCTAAGAACAAAAAACAGTACATGTGTTTTTGTTTTTTTTAACATTTAGTTTTAGAATGTACTTTTTGCATAGTCTTTACATAGCAGGCCATGAACTAGAAGTGTAGAATCTGTTAAAATGATCTGTTAAACAGATAATTATTTTACCAGAGGTGGGCAGCATCAGACGAAGTGATGTGGCACCGAAAAAATAATTTTTGTCTAAAAATGCTCAAAGCAATTATTTTGAAAAGGTGATGTTAAAGGATAACTGCACTTTTTTAATTTGGCCTATCATTCGGAATCCTTATGTAAGAAAGCACATATACGTTTTTATTTTTTTATGCATTCTAAATATTAATTAAATGTGAATGTGTCAAAAGTCAGTTTACAATGGAACCTATAGGAGCTGCTCTATTCTACCCATAAAAGCCCTTTAAAAACATCCAATCACCTCCATAAAGGTTATATATACATGATGTAAGTATATATGTAATGTAGTAAAAGGGAACTGCACTTTTTTGTGAATTTTGCCTATCTTTCACAATCCTTATGAGGGACAAAAAGACAAAAGTTTTTCGTTACTTCCAAAATCGCATCATGACGTTCGCTTTTTTTTCTCCAACATCACTGATTACTGCTCACTGCAGACTTCATGAGAGCCAACAAACAATAAAACATCACTTACTATACAAAGTCTGCAGTCATTAAAATGCAGACAGCTAGGATGTTCATATAATCCCATTGATAGATTCTTGTTATGGTCCCATTTAGATGAAGAATGACTCTTAGACCAAATCCCAATACACCCACTCACTCACTACCACTTGCCCTCACCCACTACCACTAGTAAAAAGAGGTAGAGCTTTGTAATCTTCCCTCAGAATTGGGACACCACTTGCTACGTCACTGCATAGTTTACATTCGGGCATCCCCCATAGAGTTTTACCGACACCGATATTTTGGTACCAAAATGTATATCGTCATGTATTTCAATAATTTTTGATACCTTTCCAAATGAAGGGGACCACAAAAAATGTCATTATTGGCTTCATTTTAACAGAACATTTATGACAAAACTTATGATTAAATATATGTTTCTTATTACATCCAAAGAACAATATTAGAATTAAAATGTAAATGTGCATTAAACACCTGGGCTTTTCTTATTACACTCAAATAACAGTTTACAATTATTTTACATATCAGATAAAGCCTGCCATAATATACAAACCCTGTTTCCATATGAGTTGGGAAATTGTGTTAGATGTAAATATAAACGGAATACAATGATTTGCAAATCCTTTTCAACTCATATTCAATTGAATGCACTACAAAGACAAGATATTTGATGTTCAAACTCGTAAACTTTTTTTTTTTTTTCAAATAATAATTAACTTAGAATTTCATGGCTGCAACACGTGCCAAAGTAGTTGGGAAAGGGCATGTTCACCACTGTGTTACATCACCTTTTCTTTTAACAACACTCAATAAACGATTGGGAACTGAGGAAACTAATTGTTCAAGCTTTGAAAGTGGAATTATTTCCCATTCTTGTTTTATGTGGAGCTTCAGTCGTTCAACAGTCCGGGGTCTCCGCTGTCGTATTTTACGCTTCATAATGCGCCACACATTTTCGATGGGAGACAGGTCTGAACTGCAGGCGGACCAGGAAGGTACCCACACTCTTTTTTTACGAAGCCACGCTGTTGTAACACGTGCTGAATGTGGCTTGGCATTGTCTTGCTGAAATTTGGTCCGGATGACACGATGTCAAATATTTCCAAAAACAATTTGAAATGTGGACTCGTCAGACCACAGAAGACTTTTCCACTTTGCATGAGTCCATCTTAGATGATCTCGGGCCCAGAGAAGCCAGCGGCTTTTCTGGATGTTGTTGATAAATGGCTTTCGCTTTACATAGTAGAGCTTTAACTTGCACTTACAGATGTAGCAACGAACTGTATTTAGTGACAGTTGTTTTCTGAAGTGTCCCTGAGCACATGTGGTGATATCCTTTAGAGATTGATGTCGGTTTTTGATACAGTGGGATCGAAGGTCACGGTCATTCAATGTTGGTTTCCGGCCATGCCGCTTACGTGGAGTGATTTCTCCAGATTCTCTGAACCTTTTGATGATATTATGGACCGTAGATGTTGAAATCCCTACATTTCTTGCAATTGCACTTTGAGAAACGTTGTTCTTAAACTGTTTGACTATTTGCTCACGCAGTTGTGGACAAAGGGGTGTACCTCGCCCCATTCTTTCTTATGAAAGACTGAGCATTTTTTGGGAAGCTGGTTTTATACCCAATCATGGCACCCACCTGTTCCCAATTAACCTGCACACCTGTGGGATGTTCCAAATAAGTGTTTGATGAGCATTCCTTAACTTTATCAGTATTTATTGCCACCTTTCCCAACTTGTTTGTCACGTGTTGCTGGCATCAAATTCTAAAGTTAATGATTATTTGCAAAAAAAAAATGTTTATCAGTTTGAACATCAAATATGTTGTCTTTGTAGCATATTCAACTGAATATGGGTTGAAAATGATTTGCAAATCATTGTATTCCGTTTATATTTACATCTAACACAATTTCCCAACTCATGTGGAAACGGGGTTTGTAGAATTAGATTAGAATAGCAAACTTTATTGAAATTGTATTAAATGATTTATGGTTGCCAATTTTGACCTGTGCTTTAACACCATCCATCCATCCATCCGTCCATTTTCTACCGCTTATTCCCTTCGGGGTCGCGGGGGGCACTGGAGCCTATCTCAACTACAATCGAGCGGAAGGCGGGGTACACCCTGGACAAGTCGCCATATCATCGCAGGGCCAACACAGATAGACAGACAACATTCACACTCACATCCACACACTAGGGCCAATTTAGTGTTGCCAATCAACCTATCCCCAGGTGCATGTCTTTGGAGGTGGGAGGAAGCCGGAGTACCGGAGGGAACCCACGCAGTCACGGGGAGAACATGCAAACTCCACACAGAAAGATCCCGAGCCCGGGATTGAACCCAGGACTACTCAGGACCTTCGTATTGTGAGGCAGATGCACTAACCCCTCTTCCACCGTGCTGCCCGTGCTTTAACACAAATAAAATAATTAGTAAACACTGAAAACAAGGCTAAAAATATACAGATAAGACAAATAGCATGTAAAACACACATTGTTAAAGATAAATCACAAATGAAAAAGTGGGAATTTGTTACAAAATGCAGTCTATTCACTTGCATTATTTTACATTACATGGGCGGTATGGACTGCTCTAATAGTTTTCAACAAGCCAACCAGCTGTACGCGTGTCTTGTAACTACTGTGTATGTGCACGGGGGAAGCTGTTAACTATATTACCTGCCACGCTTTAAACTCATTGTGCAGGTCTGAATGTGTGTTTTCTAAATGTTTACCTAAATTTAAAGCAACGGTGGTAATGCTGTATTGACACATTTGGTGAGGCATGTTTTAAAGCAGCGCTCGGAGAGCGGCACTTCTGTGTTTAAAGCGTCATCTTTATTGACAGTTCTGAAGCCCAGATACCTTCATATTGCCTTTCACACGCCCTTTTTTATTAAGCAGTAGAATTGCTGTTATTTTGTCATTATTCTTTTTGACTATTATTATGATTGTATGTACTCAGTGTGTGCGTTTTGACACATGAATGCGCTGCACCTCGGCTCAGCAACGTCACCGCCACACGGCAGCACATGTGAATAAAAAATAACTACGGGTGTTTTCTAAAGGCAGTAGTAACTTTTTTAATTCAGTAGTACCACAGTACTTTATTAGTAGCCATGTACTGTAAAACCCTCTCGTCCCACCATTACACAACAAACCCGACAGCAATGGAGTTAATGGCTGAGATTAGAGCTGAAACGATTACTCGAGTAACTCGAGTAATTCGATTACAAAATATATTCGAGGAATTTTCACTGCTTTGAGGCGTCGTTAAGTTTTTTTGTTTGTTTTGTTTTTACGGCATTTTGCCTTGTTTAGTAGTCAAAGCTCACGCTTCGCACGGACTGTTTAGGTATTCCACAGCGTGATTACGTCAGACCATACGCCCTCTGCACTGCACAACACCGCTCCTTTAAATATGCTTGAATTTAGTAAACTTTTTCGCCGACATACCTCACAATGGCAGACGCCGCAGAAAGCAGTGGACAAGAGCCATAGCAAAACGAGGGAATTAACAAGCGACAAAAGTTGTCTAAGGTGTGGGAACACTTCACACTAAAATCGAAGGAAAACGCAGTCGTATGCAAACATTGCAAAGTGGAGCTCGCATACCACAAGTTCGATGCTGCAGCACCTGTCGAGAAAGCATCCGATTGAGGGACGTCCAGAGGCGAGGTAAGTCATCTATTATCAAATGTAAACGCAAAAGTTGTGTTAGTAAAATAAATGTTATTCATTATAACCAGGATGTGTTCTTTCACTCCCGCGAATTCATCAAATGCCGCCAAAAGGTGTTGAAAACTAACAACGCTATCCGAGCTGTTGTGTTCAATTACCCTTTCATTAGTAACCACGCAAAAGTAGTCGAGCAAAGTTATTCGGGTGATTCAAGTCATGCAACCACATGCTACTCGGATAGCTTGCACTTGCACCCACTATAGTCTCTCGAGTGGGTGCTCGGACGGGCGGTAAATCTGACGCTACTTTTCTGAGCATGTGCGGTTTTTGCTTGGCGGTGACTCACCACTGGTCGCACATTTCAAATGCAGTGTTAAGTTAAGTTAAGTTAAAGTACCAATGATTGTCACACACACACTAGGTGTGGTGAAATTTGTCCTCTGCATTTGACCCATCCCTTTGTTCACCGGCCTGGCTGCACCAAATAATAATATAAATCCATTTAATAAAGTCAAAATAAAATAAAGGCAACACTTCTCTTTTATAAAGTAAATGTGTACAGCCGATATGGGCATCTACATCAACAATATGATTTGCCTGAGAAGCTGGACAGGACAAAACATTTTTTAAATGATTTATTCGATTACTTGATTAATCGATCGGGATATTCGATCGAATACTCGATTACTAAAATATTTGATAGCTGCAGCTCTCGCAGAGATCTTTTTTATTTATCTTTTACATTCATCATGCTTTGGTTGATAAATAAACGAAGAACTAGACGGAGAAGAAGCCGCCATCTACGACTGTTGTCTCTTAACGTAACGTTAATGTTTTCACATTCGCAAGCTTTAAAGTTTTAGTATTTTAGTATTATTATTTGGTATTTTAGCCTAACGTTAGCAAGTGTGGCTAGCTGGCTAATATTCCAAACTAATATTCCAAACTAACATGTAATATATTATATAACTTATGCAGAAATTGTGCATTTTTCTCTAGCCCCACATGAGCAAGTCAGCATCTGAAATGCCTCACTCTGAAGTGCTAGATTCATACCCCCTACCCCTCGTTATGTTCACTACCGCTACAAGCAAAGAGTCATTGGGACACCACTACTTTAATGGGAATGCGCAAAATGTACAGATAGGGCTAAAAAGTTGGGTGAGGGGGTGTATTGGGATTGGGCCTAAATAGTCGCGAAAAAAAAGGGAGGGTAGAAAAGCCTCTTTTCATGTCGTTCTTGGCATTTCCGGGTCTACAGTTTGTCTGCGTTAGCAATTATATATATATATATATATATATATATATATATATATATATATATATATATATATATATATATATATATATACTGTATATATCAATCAGTGACGTGCAGTCACTAGAGGCAGGTGAGGCGGGGCCTCACCTGCCATCATGGAAAGAAAAAAAATGTAAAAAGAAAAAAAAAATTATTAAATTGTTAAATGTATCCAGTGATTATACTATACATATTATATATTATACTATAAAGTTATTTTCCATTTAACTTCACCAGTTTTAGATTATTTTTATTCAAAATCGCTGAATTTCCACATTTGCCGTTCAAATACTGAGAAGAGACGGTGCGGTGAACAGCAGCCAGTTGAGGCACGTCACTCATTTGTGCCTCACCATGGATTGCGGACTCGGCTAACTGCTGGCCTGCTGTGCAGTGAGACCGTACTATATTATACATTTCCATAGTTTAGTTAGCTGAGGTATATAATGTACAGTGTATTTTGTCAACAACTGTATGTGTGTAACGTATTTCTTGTGCTGAGCGTTCATAAAACGGCTGCAAAAGACGCACTGGCTGAGGCTCGCAGTAATCCGCCTCCTGCACCCCGGCCGTAGAATTTGCACCCCGTGACGGGAGTGTTATATCAACTAAAGCCCACACTTAAACTTTCCACGTGCAAGATTGAATCTATTTAAAAAAATTATTTCATAAGAAGCCAAAAAGTGCAAAAACAATAATGTTCGTGTTGGAGGAGTTGTGCATGACTGCAGGGCCACAACATAAAGTACACCTGCAGACTGCAGGTGTACCTAATTCACAACTCCTCCAACACGAACATTATTGTTTTTGCACTTTTTGGCTTCTTATTAAATAACTTTTGAAACCAATTTTTATGGGCTTTCCTCTTTGTGATGTTAAGTTCCTGTTATGCGCTGTTATACAGTATATGCATTTATAAACCCTCGGTTACACTTTTTTAAATAGATTCAATCTTGCACGTGGAAAGTTGAAGTGAGGGCTTTAGTTGATATAACACTCCCGTCAGGGGGTTCATTAATCCAGCACAACAGCGGCGCATGGACTTTATTTATAAGTAAAGGTAAGACCATAATAGCGTTTTTTTATTAAATGTGCTTTTTTGTGTGCTACAGTTTGTATGTGTAAAGTTAAAGTTAAGTTCAAGCACCAATGATTGTCACACACACTAGGTGTGGTGAAATTTGTCCTCTGCATTTGACCCATCCCTTGATCACCCCCTGGGAGGTGAGGGGAGCAGTGGGCAGCAGCGGCGCCGCGCCCGGGAATAATTTTTGGTGATTTAACCCCCAATTCCAACCCTTGATGCTGAGTGCCATGTAGGGAAGAATGCTGGTATGAGCTTTTAAACATAACCCGTTAACTGCTGCCAATCAAATGGTGAATAAGATACTCTTTAGGGTTCATATGTTTGTAAATCTGACTGTGATGAAGTCAGTGCCTCACCAGCCATGAACCTCACCGCAACCTCACCGCACGTCACTGATATATATATATATATATAAATATATATATATATATATATACAGGCCAGCCTGTAGTAACACATGAACCAATCACCACGCCCCTAGGCCAGCCTGTACCCACCCACTCTGTGCCCTATATAAACCATGGTATGCGAATGCTCCCATTAAAATCTCCTGACGATTGAGGGTACCCCCCTCATGAAACAGGCCTGTAGAGATGAAATAGTCTTGTGATTTTTTTTTTTTTCCGCACACATACATATATTGCGCTCTACTACGGTATCGAGCACTATTTTTTGGATAACCTTATTAAGACATATACTCCGCTCCAAATTGACATTTGTTGAGCACTGTACGACGATCAGAAATGGAAAAATTCAACATCGACTACTCCACGAAGAACATTCCCATACCCGCGCAGAATGACTACAAGCTAAGGCTCATAGAAAAGACGGAACACTTCCTAAGAAGGATGCGGTGGAAAGCACATTTTTTCCTCCACCCTGAAACAAAAGGAATGCAAAAGGAAACTTACGGATTCAAATCTACCAAGAACCCACCCACAGTTGAGGAACTAAAGGATTTTGAGAACGACATGCTCAAAATGATACAATCAGTCAAATTCAAGCCAATCCGCAACCCACTCCTCACCAAGCTGAAAAATGACAAGGAGCGCATCAAGAAAGTAAACAACCTCATCATAGCTGCCGATAAAACCACAAACTTCTACAGAATGGACATACCAGAACACCACACCTTACTGGACAGAAGCATCACCAAATCATACAAAAAAGCGCAACCCAATACCTTACAGAACATCCACCTGGAAAATAAAAGGATCGCGGCTGAACTGGACATTGAGGACAGGGTGGACGCCACAGCCAACAAGGAAGCCTTCATCACATTGAAGGATCACAAACCCAACTTCGCAAATAACCCAACATGCCGACTAATAAACCCAACTAAATCTGAAATAGGAAAAATCAGCAAAATAATCCTGGACAGAGTCAACACAAAAATCAAGGACAAAACACCACTCAACCAATGGAGAAATACAGCAGCAGTAATCAAATGGTTCAACAACATCCAAGACAAACAACAGCACAACTTTATCTCCTTTGATATCGAGGAATTTTACCCTTCCATCACGCAAGACCTACTGACTCAAGCACTAGACTTCGCCTCAGACTACGACTCAATCACAGGCAACGAAAGAAACATCATCATCCACGCAAAAAACTCCATTCTCATCCACAACAGTACACCATGGCAAAAAAAGAACAATGCAACATTTGACGTCACTATGGGAAGTTTTGACGGAGCAGAAACGTGTGAACTCGTTGGGAGTTTCCTCCTCTCCCAGCTCGCTAGCCTCAATCTGAACCTTGGTATTTACCGTGATGACGGACTGGCAGTGTGTCGCGCCTCGCCAAGGAGCAGCGAGAATACCAAGAAGCGCATATGCCAAATTTTCAAAGAGAACGGCCTACGGATCACGATTGAAGCCAACAAGCAAACCGTCAACTTTCTTGACGTCACTTTCAACCTGAGAAATAACAGCTACCAACCATTTACGAAACCCAACACAACACTCCAATACGTGCACCATGACAGCAACCATCCACCCACCACCACGAAAAGAATACCTACCGGAATCAATAAAAGGCTATCGATGCTGTCATCTAGCAAAGCTGAATTTGACCAAGCAACCCCCCCGTACCAAAAAGCCCTTGATAAAAGCGGATACAATTTCACCCTCACCTATGAACCCACGCCAGGAAACCAGCCAAAAAAGAACAGAAAACGAAACGGCATCATCTGGTACAACCCCCCATACAGCAAAAACGTCTCAACGAACATTGGACACAAATTCCTCAACCTGATTGACAAACACTTTCCCAAAGACAACAACCTAAGAAAAGTATTCAACAAGAACAACATCAAATTGAGCTACAGCTGCATGAACAATATACGACAAATCATCTCAAACCACAACAAAACAATTGCAAATGAGCCGTCGACCCCCAGTCAGAACGACTCCAAAACCAACAAAGCATGTAACTGTCGAAAGAAACCTGATTGCCCCCTCAACGGGGGATGCTTACAAACATCAGTTGTCTACCAATCTAAGGTAATACGCAAGGACATTAACACATCCGACACATATGTAGGATTAACCGAGGGTGAATTCAAAACCAGATGGAACAACCACAAGGCTTCTTTCAGGAACAAAAACCTGCGAAATACCACAGAACTCAGCAAACACATTTGGGACCTCAAAGACAATAATGTTGAATATTCAATAACATGGCAAATCCTTGCATCCAGCACACCTTACAATAGTGGTAATAAAAGATGCAACCTATGCTTGAAAGAGAAACTGTTTATTATCTACCGTCCAGACCTGTCATCCCTCAACAAGCGCAGCGAAATTGTAACAACATGCCGCCATAGACGGAAACACCTCCTAGGTAACACATGAACCAATCACCACGCCCCTAGGCCAGCCTGTACCCACCCACTCTGTGCCCTATATAAACCATGGTATGCGAATGCTCCCATTAAAATCTCCTGACGATTGAGGGTACCCCCCTCATGAAACAGGCCTGTAGAGATGAAATAGTCTTGTGATTTTTTTTTTTTTATTTTTTTTTCCCACACATACATATATTGCGCTCTACTACGGTATCGAGCACTATTTTTTGGATAACCTTATTAAGACATATATATATATGTATATATGTATTAGGGGTGTAACGGTACGTGTATTTGTATTGAACCGTTTCGGTACGGGGGTTCCGGTTCGGTTCGGAGGTGTACCGAACGAGTTTCCACACGAACATATTAAGTAGCGTAACGCACGTTGTGTAAACAATGCACACCGGGGCACAACACACGGCATGCTAGCAGCTAACGGGCTACAATAGACTGACCATACGTCCTCTTTTCACCGGAAATGTCCTCTTTTGCGTAGCTGTCAGGGCGGAGTTTCTTAAATGCCTCAAATGTCCGGCATTTTGAGTTAGGGTTGCGTGTATTTTCAATGTACGTTCAGGGTTAAGAAGGGGTTAAAAACAAAACAAATTGTCCGCGCAGCAGCATTCGTGAGGGAGGGGCAGAGTCAGAGAGAGCGAGAGAGTTATGATAAACGTGCATGCGTCGCCAGGCTCTGCTTTTCATCCATAGATTTATCAGATTTAATTTTTTATTATCCATAGCAGGGGTGTCAAAAGTGTGCCCCGGAGGCCATTTGCGGCCCACAGCTAATGTTTTAAAGGCCCACGGCACATTCTAAAAATGCTATTAAAATAAACAAAAACATAACAAAAGTGAAATAAAAAAGCTTAAAGGTTAAATGTAATTTAGAAAAAACAAAGCTGTTTTTTTTTTTTCAAACTGTCATTGCTCAAAACATAATATTGAATCAAAATCAATGTTATGAATTATTGACCTATCCAAGGTTCCGATTACTTCGCATCAAATTATCCACTAAGAAAAATATTTTTGGTGGAAGATTTTACAAATTTGGTGAATAAATAACCCAAAAATGTATATTTTGTTGTTTTCTTACTGTACCGAAAATGAACCGAACCGTGACCTCTAAACCGAGGTACATACCGAACCGAAATTTTTGTGTACCGTTACACCCCTAATATATATTATATCATTAATACTTTGTTAATGTTCAAGTCACAAAATGTAAATGGAGTATTTTGGGCGCTTTTTTGATGGTTATGTATTGGGTTTTATGGGCAGAATAGAGGACCTACCATTGGCTTTGTTTTAAGCAGACATTTATTCACCTTTATTTAAGAGTTAGAATGGATTAATTAAAACATACATCTGTTGTCATGTCTTTCATAATGATTTTGAACAATTGGCAAAATTCAATTTGGCAAAAAGAGTGCTGTTTCACTTTAAATTAAAAGTAATATAGTGGAAAATAATGCTGTAATTTAGGAAGTTTGTATGTTTTATTGGAAACATGAAAATTTGGGAGAATATGCTTCCCTCTTTTAATAATACTGATCTAAACAAACCTGACTTGCATTTTGAGAGTGGCGGACTCACACTCAGTCTTCATTCCCATGTCCAGGCATTTCTTCAACCGGCAGAACTGGCAGCGGTTGCGATGGTGCTTGTTGATGATGCAGTCCTGCTTACTGCGGCAACTGTAGGTAAGGTTTTTCCTCACACTTCGCTTGAAGAAACCTTTACACCCCTCACAACTCATCGCTCCATAGTGACGGCCTAAAGTGTGAGATTCACTTAGAGTTTGCAACATATGTTTAAACATGGAATTCTGATATCAGAAATGCATATAATAAAATGACATTAGTGCACCTGAAGCCTTGTCTCCACACACCACACAGTATTCTGCTGTCTGTGGCCGACCCAAATCGCCAGACTGCCCAAGTAAGTGCTCCATTGACAATGGATCTGTGACAATCTGAGGGGAAATAAATACTGGTATTAATATTTTTACATTTACACTTTATCATGATACAATGTCTTAATTAGGGATTGTTTTTAAAGACATTTTTTGAATCAATCACTGGAAAATTGACATAATCACAGTGGTTGTTGAATATGTCTTTGCTTTTTGATTGAAGCATTGGTAGTTGGAAAAATGCTAATGACTCAGTAATGCAAATGTTTTTAACATTACACATCAAAAATAAGAATCAAATTCTTGACATTGACATCAACATTGAGATTAGGGATGCAACAATTTGTTTGCAACAATTTATCGCTTCTGTTTTCCCAGACGGAAACATACATGGAAAAGCAAAATGGCTTTGCCACTGGCAACAACGCTGTGATGGAAAACATCAAAAGTATTAGAACATTTTACCCTAACTACATGAAAGCAAACCTTGCTTTTCATGGTGGTATATCTGATGCGGAGCCATATCTGACATCTGGAGGATGCTGTCTCCAACTCTCCTCAGTAAGATAGTTAGATCGTTACCTGGCTAGCCAGCTAAACTTTGTCTCTATACCTGTGTGCAGCTTTCTAAACGCAAAATGATCATCACAGGATGCACTTTTCATTTTGAGGGAAGCAAGATAGCTTTGGTGTTGTTTTTTTAGGCTATTTTACTGTCCGTTGTTCTCATAAAAATTGACTATTTTTATTGGCAATTTGCCTGTCCTTGCTTTAAAACGAACAAAAGTGTATTCATTATTATTTGTGTAACAATGAGCAGCACTGTTACAATATATAAAGAAGCAATAATATAATGGGCTGCTTGCATTGCAGCAAGTCCATAATAAACAATTCTGAAGAAGTAGTCATCTTTTGTTTACAGTTAGCACCTGCATAAAAATATATCAAACTGAATTAAAAAGCTGAAGGCTCAATTAGAGCCAATGAAATAGTGTACACATCATAATCCGATTAGTAGACTAATCGCTAAGATAGTCGATGACTCGTCGACTATCGAACTAGACCTGATATTATTCTAATGTGAGACCATTTTACGATGGAAACGTCACCTTTATTCTTCCTGACATCAAGCTGTCTGCAGAGGTAAAGATGAGCTGCTTGGTGTTGTGGTTATCTGGAGAGGTCAGAATAACCTTGCCTGCTCCGGAGCTATCAGCTGTGGTAAAAATGAATCGCTGGTTGGCAGCACTAGAAGGGTTCATGGCTGTCACAATCTGAATCTTTTGACCTGTTTGATGGTCAGTTACAATCTGAGAAAATAGGGCAAAGCACTGGAGTAAACAATGCTGAAGGAGGATACCGAAAAAAGATATTACCGTGTGACATTACTTGAATCTGCTGTGGCGTTGCTGAAGCCTCACTGGAAATAACCTGACAGCACTGAGGTGACTGACTCTGAGTCAGAGTCTGTTGGGCACAATGACACCTATGGTGTGAAAGACACTTAAACACACTTGATTTTAATCAAAGAAGTACAAAACAGGCATTTTCTAGTAGCAGCCTGTACAACTACATAAGCTTGTCTCAATGAAACAGCACTGAAGTTTAAATTAAAAAAAGGACAATACAACTTCAATTAAAAATATATACTGTAATAAATAATCCATATTAGAAGCCATGCTCACCTCTGGCTTGTGCTTAAAGTCAGTTTTCTGCTGAGCAAGCAGATCCAGGCTGGCCGTCATAATGATGTAAGGTCATTAGTGAGGACTGTTTAGAACAATGCAAGGTGCATAATTAATCCCCAACATAGGTGCATGGTAACAAAGAGACGAGACAATAATGGCACAGAGTTATTTCTGTATTATTGAAATGGTAAACTGGGTTAACCACAAACCATTTTCCCAAAAGTACATTAAAATTGGATACATGATAAAGAAGTTCAGAGTTAAAAAAAATAGAACAATGACTATCCAGGACAATAAACAGATTTATATTCTATAGATTACCTATAAAGTATTTATTTTTCTGAGAATAATGATGATTTGAATTCACAACTAATCCATCCATCCATTTTCTACCGCTTATTCCCTTTTGGGTTCGCGGGGGGCGCTGGAGCCTATCTCAGCTACAATCGGGCGGAAGGCGGGGTACACCCTGGACAAGTCGCCACCTCATCGCAGGGCCAACACAGATAGACAGACAACATTCACACTCACATCCACACACTAGGGCCAATTTAGTGTTGCCAATCAACCTATCCCCAGGTGCATGTCTTTGGAGGTGGGAGGAAGCCGGAGTACCCGGAGGGAACCCACGCAGTCACGGGGAGAACATGCAAACTCCACACAGAAAGATCCCGAGCCCGGGATTGAACCCAAAACTACTCAGGACCTTCGTATTGTGAGGCAGATGTACTAACCCCTCTGCCACCGTGAAGCAACTATCACAACTAATAAACATCCAAATTCAGTACTTCATAAAATTGTCAAACAATTCAAAATAACTACTACTGGTTCATGCTCTTATCAGCAAATTAATGGCAAAATGTCCTGAGCTTTTAAATGTTATCTTAGTTTCAAATGAACTAGTGAAATCAAATAACTTTTGCCCATTATTCTAATTTACTGAGATGCACATGTGTAATGGAGGCCAGCCACTGTGTCTGTGCAATTGTATGTTGGTTTTAACCTCATGAGTGAGCTGCCTTATTGGAGCTGTTCGCAACTTGCTCAAAGTTACATTTTTCAAACCAAAAAATGGAATAAGAACCCCACCGGCTAGCTTATGTTACCCTTAGCAAAGTAAAATACTTTTTTTTTTTTTTTTAGACGTCAACATTTCGCAGAATCATTCATTCTATTAAATAAAAATTGTTTGTCGGTTCGAGTAAAAAGGCTGGCATTCATGGCTATCACTGACGGCTGTGCTGTTTAATAGACTATACATGTTAACCAACATTATTAGCTGAACTTTGCCAAATTGCTATTATTAGCTGACAACAAACGTAACTAATGCTGGAGAGTGTGTTATGTGGGGCGTAGTTTACGTACTCAAAGCCTGCTTACAACACTTTGGAAAGTTAGCGCACACGAGTCAGCCGCTTAAGGTTGCAATCAGCACCTTTAAGAGTTTGCTCTGGATATTGAGTTGACATTAAGGGCTTTTAGTTTGATGCCCAGCATTCTCGCACTCTCATTTGTTTTGAGCCACGGACATAATGAAAGCAGGGGTAGGTCCAGATGGGTTACACATGTATAATGCTATACACTGACTATTTATTTATAATGTTGTTTAATTTCTATAATATTGACTTAAAAGAAGATCAAATAAAATGGGTGCTGAAATTTGAGATGTGTACTGAAGCTGCAACGATTAATCGAATAAATCGATTCATTGATTAGGAAAAAGCTTCGATTTATAATTTGTTGCTTGGATTTATCATTTAATGAGTGTAACTAATAAAAATGTATCAAATCCTGAACTTTAAAAAAGCAGACATCATCCGGCCGCTGCAATAGCACACGAGAGCGGTGTTGTGGGTGCTGTGGTCTGTCGCAGCAAACAGCAAAGAGTAATTTTTTTAATTTCTATTTATATTGCACATATGTAAAAAGTGTAATTTCAATATTGGTAACAAGCATTTATTAGAAAAAATGAGTGAAATGTTATGGGAAGCAGAAAATAAAACACGCATTGCGGCTATAAATTGTACTTTAGCCGTATTCGATTAATCAAACAAACTACTCGATAGATTACTGGATTACTAAAATAATCGATAGCTGCTAGTGTCTACTAACTTCTATGAGACACTCTAAGTTAGAGCTGCAAAAATTATTCATTTTAAATTATTAACTCTGTAAGAAAAAAGCTTTGGTTTATATTATGTTGCTTTGATTAATCGTTTACTCAAAAAACAATAATTAAGTAAAATCAATCGTGTTAGGAAATATTGACCTATTCAAGGCTCAAATAACTTAAATAATAAATAGCATATATTCCACTTTGAAATATTTTTAGGGGAAGACCATGCATATGTAGTGTTTGTGTCATAAAAAACAGGGTTTTCTTTGACAAAATGACAAAACAGGTTTGTTTGTTTTTTACTTTAAATCTATAGATCAACTTGAAGTTGATCTACAGAATTAGGTATTAAATAAAATAATAATAAAGAATAATAATAAATGACTATTTCATGCATGTGATTTGGACTTAATGAAAAAGACTGAAATTAAGCTGGGGGTCTGGCGGCCACAGGTCCCCAGCCGGGTGGGGGGACAACGAATGCTTTTGTGTTTAAAGAATTGAAAAATGATCAACAGAGTTTACATAGTTTACATAGCCTATTCATCCAAATAAATCACTATGTCTGTTTCAGTCACTATGTTATTTAGTCACTAAAGTTAAAGTACCAATGATTGTCACACACACACGAGGTGTGGCGAAATTTGTCCTCTGCATTTGACCCATCCCCTTGTTCACCCCCTGGGAGGTGAGGGGAACAGTGGGCAGCAGCACGTGCCGCGCCCGGGAATCATTTTTGGTGATTTAACCCCCAATTCCAACCCTCGATGCTGAGTGCCAAGCAGGGAGGTAATGGGTCCCATTTTTATAGTCTTTGGTACAGCAGTAATTACAACTTGTGTTCACATCCACAAGAACCATATGGGTTAGCCTACTCTATACAGTATTTACAACCGTACTAGTGTTCACTTCACAGCCACAGATGGTTCATCTAATTTTTACATTTTACATTATTAACACATTACTTTGGTTCATTCACACATTATTTTGGCATTTTTGCTTTTAAGGCTCTGACATGAGCCTTCCTAGCAAATTTCCAAGCAGCTTGCATTTTCCTTTCCATTTCTGCTTTAGAGCATTCTTCCTTGGATTTTATAGCCAATTTCTGTCTCTTCGACTCCCTCTTCACTTCTAACTGCTCCAAATGCAAAAAGCATAGAGTACAAACAATGTTTATTCTATTAGCTAACTTCCTTTATCTGAATAGACATTTGTGATTTATAGCATGAAATAACAAATATCTTGCCGTCATGTTGTTTAAGTTTCAAAATTATTCAACTATTCAATGTCAAAATATAAACAGTAGAAGTAATGTACAAAATATCTTGCCGTCATGTTGTTTATGTTTCAAAATTATTCAACTATTCAATGTCAAAATATAAACAGTAGAAGTAATGTACAAAATGTCAGCTACTGTTTAAAACACCAATGATAATTAAATTTAGCATTTTGACAGTCATCACATATACGTACACATATACAGTCGCGGTCAAGTTTACATACACTTTTAAAAAACATAATGTCATGGCTGTCTTGAGTTTCCAATAATTTCTACAACTCTTATTTTTTGTGATAGAGTGATAGGAGCACACACTTGTTTGTCACAAAAAACCTTCATGAAGTTTGGTTCTTTTATTAATTTATTATGGGTTGCATTGGCAGCAAAACAGGCCCATAGCATAATACTACCATCACCATGTTTGACGGTAGGGTAGGCATGGTGTTCCTGGGATTAAAGGTCTCCCATTTTCTCCTCCAAACATATTGCTGGGTATTGTGGCCAAACAGGTAAATTTTTGTTTCATCTGACCACAGAACTTTCCTCCAGGAGGTCTTATCTTTGTCAATGTGATGTCAGATGAAACAAAAATTGAGCTGTTTGGCCACAATACCCAACAATATGTTTGGAGGAGAAAATGTGAGGCCTTTAATCCCAGGAGCACCTTCAAGCATGGTGGTGGAAGTATTAGGCTCTGGGCCTGTTTTGCTGCCAATGGGTAGAAATGGATGGATGGATGGATGGAACTGGTGCTTTACAGAGAGTAAATTGAACTATGGAAAAGGAGGATAACCTCCAAATTCTTCAAGACAACTTAAAATGATCAGCCCGGAGGTTGGGTCTTGGGCGCAGTTGGGTGTTCCAACAGGACAATGACCCCAAACACCTGTCAAAAGTGGTAAAGGAATGGCTAAATCAGGCTAGAATTAAGGTTTTAGAATGGCCTTCCCAAAGTCCTGACTTAAACGTGTGGACAATGCTGAAGAAACAAGCCCTTGTCAGAAAACCAACAAATTTAGCTGAACTGCACCAATTTTGTCAAGAGGAGTGGTCAAAAACTCAACCAGAAGCTTGCGGATGGCTACCAAAAGCGCCTTATTGCAGTGAAACTTGCCAAGGGACATGTAACCAAATATTAACATTGCTGTATGTATACTTTTGACCCAGCAGATTTAGTCACATTTTCAGTTGACCCATTATAAATTCATAAAAGAACCAAAATTCACGAATGTTTTTTTGTGACCAACAAGTATGTGCTCCAATCACTCTATTACAAAAAAATAAGAGTTGTAGAAATTATTGGAAACTCAATACAGCCATGACATTATGTTCTTTACAAGTGTATGTAAACTTTTGTCCACGACTGTACATATGTATATACATGTATACGCATAAATTTATGTATGTATGTATGTATGTATGTATGTATGTATGTATGTATGTATGTGGCCCCCAGTGGAAAAAGTTTAGACACCTCTGATTTAGAGGTTTGGACAGAAGCCCAAAAAGATGAAGAATAAACAATACCGCTTGTATTTGAATGTAAGGTACCAGCAATATACACAGTATTCAGGTGGCGCAATAAAGTATACAGTACAAAGAAATGTAATAAATCGCAGAATCAAACAAACAAACAAATAGGGGCGGGGCTTCGAGCTGCACACTGCTGAGTGATTGGTCCAGCAGTTGTCCATCAAAACTTTCTTTCCGACCACACTGCGAATCACAACAAAATGGAGAATTTGGCAATCAGCCAATAACACAGGAAGCGAATCTATGTGATGAGTAGCTACATGCATAACGGTTTTTTTTTTCATTCCGACACGTAAACGATTACTGACGTTGTACTGGCGGTATATCGAACCGCCGATTAAATTAAAAAAAGCCCAGAGACATTTCCGCAACATACCTGTGCCCGGAAAGGCAAAGGTAAAAAGGTCGAGTTCGTTGGTCTACCGTTAGCTGTGCACGTTAGCATAACACAAGCAGAGCTGCGGACCAGACATTCTAGTGACGACCTGACACTGTGTGACGTGACGTGAAACACCACGTTCGCTTAATGCATAAAAGAACTATCTTCCAAGATGATGTGCGAGCTAGCAGAGATGCCAGAAAGAGGAGTCCAGCGTCGGCTAGCTAACGATTAGCTTCGCTCTTTTATCATGCACTATATGTTTTTTATGCTTTTCAACTCCGGGCAAACACTTACCTCCAAGAGTGGACGAACAAAGAATTTAAGTTCTCTGCTATTTTATAAAATAAATGTTTTGTTTTCCTGCTGTTAAAGGTCATAGTTCGTGACCCCGCACCATCAGCACGTTGTTGGTTGGATGCTTGGCTTTTTTTTTCTCACTTTTTTCTTCCTCTGTCGCGTCCTCGCGCACCTCCCACTCACGCGAGCGAGCCAGACAGCCATGACGTCACCCTGTCTACTCCTTGTTGCAGCAAGTATTATACATACATCATCTTCAAGTACATTTTCAACAAGACAGGAGAAATAGAACGTCTTGGAAAATTGGTATTTAAAACATATGCGTGCCTGCACGTTACTGAAACGTTTTTGCGTATCAAGATAGTAACATTTAGCACAATATACAACCAATATGAGCCAGTCTAAGAAACAGTACAAACAAATTGTTTTACAAGGTATGAAGCAGAGTGCATAGAAATAAGTGTTCGCTATTATTTATTTTTGATATCATTTGTGCAATATTTTTCAATGGGTTATTATTATCCATCGTATTTGGGTCCCACATCAACCTTAAGAAAGTCAATGACTTCACTATAAAAGTGGGTGACATTGTTATCACCAGGAAATATGAGGTCACCTACCTAGGTTCCATTCTAGAGGCTAATCTTTCCTGTGATAAAATGGCAACCAAGGTAATCAAAGTCAACCAACGAACAAGATTTCTCTATAGAATCTCCTCTCTGGTCAACAAAAGCACCATGAAGATTCCGGCAGGAACTCTCATTCAACCCTTTTTCGATTACGCATGCACCTCCTGGTACCCTAGCACCTCCAAAACCCTCAAATCTAGACTCCAAACATCCCAGAACAAGCTAGTCAGATTACTTCTAGACCTCCACCCCAGATCACACATCACTCCTACCCACTTCTCCAAAGTGGGCTGGGTCAGGGTGGAGGACAGAGTAAAACAACTTGCACTGAGCCTAGTCTATAAAATCCGCTACACCTCCCTGATACCGAAGTACATGTCAAACTACTTCCTTAATGTAAATGACCGCCATAACCACAACACCAGAGGGAGCTCCACTAACCACGTTAAACCCAGATTCCGATCTAACAAAGGTCTTAACTCATTCTCTTTCTATGCCACATCAATATGGAATGCGCTCCCAACAGGTATAAAAGAAAGTGCATCTCTATCCTCCTTCAAAACCGCAATAAAAGAACACCTCCAGGCAACTTCAACCCTAAACTAACACCCTCCCTTCCTCATCATACCTCTTCGGATTGTAAATAATCAAATGTAAATAATCAAATGTAGACACTTTTTCTTATACTTTCTGATCTCTCTCTCTCTGTGTCCACTACTTGTTGTACATATCCTACCAAGTCAGTCCTACACTGTTCCAATGTCCATTTCTCTGATGATGCAATTGTTGATGACTGAAGTGTTGATACCAACCAAACCTAACCGCCCCGCCCCCCTCCATATCCCACATCCTGGATTGTAAATAATGTAAATAATTCAATGTATATACTCTGATGATTATCTTGTGTGATGACTGTATTATGAAAATAGTATATATCTGTATCATTAATCAATTTAAGTGGACCCCGACTTAAACAAGTTGAAAAACTTATTCGGGTGTTGCCATTTAGTGGTCAATTGTACGGAATATGTACTTCACTGTGCAATCTACTAATACAAGTTTCAATCAATCAATCAATATATACTATGCATTTATTAATGATGCAATGTTTCTCTTAAGTATTTATTCTATTGTATGCTATTGCAGTGATTGTCAAACAGGCACTATTGGTACGATGGCTCTATTTAGTGGTACACCAACGAATCACTTACTCAAATATTGTTTTATTTTCCTTTATTCAAACACAGTGTTACTGTTCAAATTGTGTGTAACGTTACAGTGCCCAAATATATTACATGTACTTGTTACATACAACATCTGCCTTGTTTTAATGAATACTTATAGCTTACTACGCTACTTCATTTTATTGTTGGTCATTGTGGTGGTACTTGGAGAACCAAATGTTTTCCAAGGTGGTACTTGGTGTAAGTACCACTGCTCTATTAATTTACTACACCTTTTGTATTATTTTCTTTCCCTTGTAGAACATGTTAAACAAGAGTTACCGGTATTGTAACTGTGAGCATGTCAAACAGTAATTGCTGACATAAATATTTTCCGGGCATGTTGTCAAATGTCAAATGTGAGCAAACCATAAATACTATGCAGGTAGCCAGGCAACATATATGTGACTTTTTATTGCTAATATGTAGTAATAATTGTTGACAGTGACTTTAGGAACCATGTATAGTCCATCCATCCATTTTCTACCGCTTATTCCCTTTGGGGTCGCGGGGGGCGCTGGAGCCTATCTCAGCTACAATCTGGCGGAAGGCGGGGTACACCCTGGACAAGTCGCCACCTCATCGCAGACCATGTATAGTTTAATATTTAATTTTGCAATATATATGTGACTGCTTATTGCAGGGGTGTCAAAGGTATGGCCCGCGGACCAAATCCGGCCCGTGAACAGGTTTTATCCGGCCCGCGGGATGAGTTTGCTAAGTATGAAAGTGAGCCGAAATTGTTGAATGAAAGAAACTGCTGTTCTAAATGTGTCCACTAGATGTCGCAGTAGCAATCCTTTGTATCTTTGTAGATTATGCTACACATGTAAAAAAAAGTTTTTATCTTGATAGATTGAAAATGAACACCATCGAGTTGACTGATGAACATTATCACATAATTTATTCAGAAACTATAAATAACGACAAATAAAGATAGACTACTATTAACCGCAACATGTAAGTGTAAAAAAAACTCCAACAACATTATGATTTGCACATTTTCAGAATGTGCTTGTTCTATTTATAAACAAAGAAAACAATCTGAAGATGTCTTTATTTTTAAGTTATCGTGCCGTGATTTTACCAGTCCACTTGCGAGTAGATTTTTCTCCATGTGGCCCCCGATCTAAAATGAGTTTGACACCCCTGACTTATTATTGCTATTATGTAGTAATGATTGTTGACAGTGACTTTAGAAACCATGTATAGTTTAATATTTATTTTTTGCAACATATATGTGACTGCTTATTGCTAATATGTAGTAATGATTGTTGACAGTGACTTTAGGAACCATGTATAGTTTAATATTTAATGTTAATCACAGCTCTCATTCCTATATTGTAGCTAAGAAAAACAACATCCAAATGGAGCCAATTCCAGCTGCTCCGGGCAGATGGCAGAATACACCCTGGACAAGTCGCCACCTCCTTTTCTTATTATACATTTATTAATTAAATCA
Source organism: Nerophis lumbriciformis (assembly GCF_033978685.3). Classification (NCBI taxonomy): domain Eukaryota; kingdom Metazoa; phylum Chordata; class Actinopteri; order Syngnathiformes; family Syngnathidae; genus Nerophis; species Nerophis lumbriciformis. The sequence continues at coordinate 41,919,269 of NC_084548.2, read as the reverse complement.
AATATGACAAAAGTGAGGCAGTGGTTACTGGTCTCACAATAAGAATGTCCTGGGTTCGATTCCCGCCTCTGGGTTTTTCTGTGTAGAGATTGTGCGCGGGTTCCCTCCGGGTACTCCGGCTTCCTCCCACCTCCAAGGACATGCACCTGGGGATAGGTTGATTGGCAACTCTAAATTGGCCCTCATGTGTGAATGTGAGTGTGAATGTTGTCTGTCTATCTGTGTTGGCCCTGTGATGAGGTGGAGACTTGTCCAGGGTGTACACCGCCTTCTGCCCGAGTGCAGCTGGGATAGGCTGTAGAAAAGCGGTAGAAAATGGATGGATGGATGGGTGTATGGATGAAGAAGATGGATAACAAGCATGTAAACTTATTTTTTGGAACTCTGTGACGAGTTTACCCAGAGGTAGTTTTAAGTAGACTTGATCTTGCGGTAAGCAAACAAAGAAGAAGACATAGGACTGTATTCTAAGTTATCAATGATCTCCTCTTTGTTTTCTGTTTAAAGCAGGCCACATACAGAAGATGTATATGTGCATTACTAAAAAGCTGTATGGATAACTTCTTAGCAGTAAATGCATGCACTGGCGCTGCCCAGCAGAAGGATAAGTTTGCGGATAGAAAATGAAGGCTGATAACTCCCTGACCCCTATTGACCAATAAATGGTCAAAGCCAATAAAAGCCCCGCCCACTGACAAATCAGTTATGTCTGAAATGAATGACATTATGGCTCATTAACAATCCTCTGGAGAGCCACAAGACCTTATAAAGTTGTTATTCAGCTTCACAGTAATACCTATTCCACATCTTCGATGTTTGGCCTGGTTAAGCGAGAAAACCCAAGAAGAGATTAACATCAACATCAACTTAAATCATAGTGCAGTCCTCTGTCTTTTTCTACGTTTGTTTACCTGCAAGTGCAAGTCCACGTAGAATTACTGTGTATCAAAGAGTAATTTGATACACAGACGCTTGTTATTTATCATCTTCAAATTTGATTCATTTGATACATGTAAAATAAGAAAACATTTTTTTTGTTTTCTTTGTTTGTTATACTTTATATGTACTAAAAAAAACGCAATATAAATAAACAGGTCGTTATCCGTTTCCCATCCGTAGGGTAACTGGAACACCTCTACTTCCACTCAGAAACCTTTAGTTTAAGTAACAAAGTGATCAATCTTGTATGTCACGATCGTGCGTAGTGGCTGTTGGTGTGACCACAGGATGCAGAGAAAGGTATAGTGACATGCAGGTTAAAGTTATTTAGGACCAAAGCAGGCAAACTAAAACATGTAGCAGAAAAGCTAACATGTACAAACAACGAACCAGAGGCATGCGTTTGACCAATGACGCCGGACGATAAACCCCCTTGATTGACAATAAGTGACATGTGACCCTCCTAATTTGTATATATTAATATATATATTAGGGCTGTCAAAGTTAGCACCTGAGAATAATCACACAAATTAGCACATTAATCATGTATATACACAGATTAATCGTGCCATTCATTTTGACAGTATGGACGCTCCTTTACCTAGCCACGGATGATTGTACCTGAAAGGCGGAGCAGGTTGCTATACGTTCAGTGATCAGATCAATGCATATAGTGCAAAGATGTGTGAAAAGACTCCAAGTAGTGTTCTCACTTGCACATTTTCTTCAAAATACACCAGATGGTACTTTAGATAAAACTGTTACCAAGTTTGAAGGAAACCAATATCATGCATTCAAGTAAAACCTTTTCTTAAAACATGTTCCTGTATGACATTCTGACAATAAAATTGCATTTGTGTCCAAATACGCGGGGTCTTTTTTTTTCAAGTTAATTTAAATTATGCAAGCAAAAATAACCTGTGATTAATCCATATTCAAAAGGGTGATAAATCTGATTTAAGAAATGAATAATTTGACAGCACTAATTTGTATGATTACTGTTTTGGAAGGTTGTCACCTACACCCAAACCATTTGGATGTCAATAGATTCCACAGTTTAATGACTGATACATTAGTGTTGTATATACAAATGCATAATTTAATCTACATACTTTGTGCTCTTGAGTGCAATTTTGCCTACAATGTCAAAATGAAAAACGCTACATTGTCACAAAACTTCTTTATTCGTGTAGTTATTTAATATACAAGGTGTGTCAATGTTCTATTACTAGTGATGATGACATATTTATCGAAAGTGTATCCTTAAAGTCCCATTTAAGAACTTTCAGTTTTGGTTGATTTTAGCGGCACCAGTGAACCCAAGCGGTAGTGTTTTGCCAGAAGAAGAACACATTTCCCATGAAGACTAGCGCATATTGCGTCATCCTGACATGTTGTCCGCTGTCATATTGACACAAATATTACATCCTTAATGGCTATGCTGATGTTAAATATTATGTTGTTAACTATCAAGAAATGATATTGGATTGCGCTACAAACATGACACTACTTCCAAGAGTGTATCGGAGCAGATGCAGGCCTGAACCAAAGAAATACAGTTTTTCAGAGTAGTGTGGCACTATCACGCTGGTGGCTATTTATTGCTACCACGCAAATTTCTAATAACTAACATTAGCATTATCATTTTGAATTGAGTGTCACGGCTTGAGCGCACCTCAGTGCGCATTCATGTGTGCGCTGTGCTGAACGCACGTCCGGGAGCACGCCGGGCGCGCGTCACTCCGGTTGCAGCAAGCGGCTGCAATTAATCACCAATAATCAACGCACCTGTAGCTGATGAGAAGACCTGCCTTCTTAAACCAGCACAACCTGCTATCCGGGGCCAGAACATAGCTACCTGTTCAGTACAGTAAGCCTAATCGTCAAGCTCTATGCGCACTCGTTGCGCTCTGTGTTTTCTCCCTCGTCATGTTCATTGTCTCGTGTCCTCCTTGTCACCTCTCTGCAGCCTGCCTTCGTTCTCCACGTCACGAGATGTGCGTCTCGTCTCCGCGTATTCCCTCTGGTTCTCTGGCTGCTTCTTGGATCTCGACCTCCCGCCTGGACACGGACTCTGATGCCTCGCTATCGCCCCCGACTACCTGCCTGTCTCACGGACCTTCGAGCTTGCTTTTCCCCTCCGGGACTTCCGCCTCTCGCTCAACACTCCGGTAACATACAACAGTTAACTCACACACATAGTCGCACACATACACACCCTTTTGGCTTAGTCACACTCCATTCTCTAGTTTATTAATAGTATTATTGGTTATTTATATATATATATATAGTGTATATATACAAATAAATAGAGCTTATACGCCATCCCTCCTGTCTGTGCCGTCTCCTTCCTCCTGTACAAATAACACTGAGCAGCAAAAGTCACTTACTAGAATAGCAGGAACAGAGCCAAGGCAGCATTTAGACTTTAGACTTTTAGACTTCCTTTTTATTGTCATTCAAATTTGAACCTTACAGTACAAATAAGAACGACATTTTGTTACATAAGCTCATGGTAGTGCAGGATAAAAAAGCAATACGGTGCATATATAAATAAATAAATAGGTTACTGTACAGATAAATATATTGCACTTTTTCTCATGCATCCACGTTTATGGATGTATGTTATATTGTTAATCCATTTTGGGGGGAGTTGAGGGGATAATTTAATTATGATGCGTTCAAGAGCCTTACGGCCTGAGGGAAAAAGCTGTTACAGAACCTGGAGGTTCTGCTTCGGAGGCTGCGGAACCTCTTTCTAGAGTCCAGCAGTGAAAACAGTCCTTGGTGGGGGTGGGAGGAGTCTTTACAGATTTTCTGAGCCCTGGTCAGACAGCGGCTTTTTGCGATCTCCTGGATAGGAGGAAGAGGAGTCCTGATGATCTTTTACGCCGTCCTCACCACTCTCTGGAGAGACTTCCAGGTTAAGGCATTGCAGGCTCCAGTCCAGACAGATATGCTGTTGGTCAGCAGGCTCTCTATAGTGCCTCTGTAGAATGTGGTGAGAATGGGGGGAGGGAGCTGTGCTCTTTTCATTTGACGCAAAAAGTGCATGCGCTGCTGAGCTCTTTTTACAAGAGCTCCTGTGTGTAGGGACCAGGTTATACTGTCAGTTATCTGCACCCCCAGGAACTTGGTGCTGCTTACTATCTCCACCGCTGTGCCGTCGATGAAGAGTGGAGTGTGGCTGGACTGGTGCTTCCTGAAGTCAACGATGATCTCCTTGGTCTTGTCGACATTCAGGACCAGGTTGTTGGTTCTGCACCATTCAACCAGATGTTTCACCTCTTCCCTGTAGTCCATGTCGTTGTTGTCACGGATGACGCCCACTACTGTCGTGTCATCCGCATACTTCACAATGTGGTTAGTAGTGGACCTGGCGCAGCCCTGGGGGAAGCCGGTGCTCAGGGAGATGGCACTGGAGATGTTGTTGCCCACTCTCACAGACTGGGGTCTGTCTGTGAGGAAGTCAAGCAGCCAGTTGCATAGGGGGGTACTGAATCCAAGGGGGGCCAGTTTGCTCACCAAGTGTTAAATTTGTCTGAAATCCCTCGTCTTTGAGCTCAGGCCAGCGAGTGAAAGCCGGGGCAATGTTGATCCTGACTGTCCTTTTATCTGTGTAAACTCTGTTTTTCTTTTTTTGTCTCCTCAGACAAAACTTTTCGTTTCTTTGGTTGTTTTACAGCTTCCGGCTTCTCACAGATCATAGATACGCACATGCAGATTGTATTACACGCATGCACTTCTGAATGCACGTGCACAGGTTGCATTACACGCTCACAAATCCGGATGCGCGCTCTCAAATCTGAGACGGCAGAAGTGTTGCAAAAGTCAAGTGTAAAAAAATAGAGCCAATAAAGAGTTCCTGCTTCTCACAGATCTTATATACACACGCATGCACTTCTGAATACGCGCGCAAAGGTTTTATTACACACTCACAAATCTGGCTGCGCTCGCTCAAAACTTAGACGGCAAGAAGTGTCGTAAAAGTCACACACACACACACACACCCCTCGATGGGGAGGGGGGGGGGGTCCCACATCTGCGGTCCCCTCCAAGGTTTCTCATTGCCATCCCATTGGGTTGAGTTTTTTCTTGCCCTGATGTGGGATCTGAGCCGACTGAGGGTGTCGTTGTGGCTTGTGCAGCCCTTTGAGACACTCGTGATTTAGGGCTATATAAGTAAACATTGATTCTATCTGATTAGGGAAACATACAGACAACTTAAAACACACGTACGTGGCTCTGAATACACACACTCGGATTGATATACAGATACACAAGTTAGTACACACGCACGCAAATATAAAATATTACAGATTATATGATTAAACATCTCTGACATAATCAGGTCATGATAACAATAAATCTACATTATGTGTTATTATGCTGCTATTTAAACACGGAAGTAGCTCCACCCCTCTGTTTGTCGAAGTGATGGTTACCTCGTGAGGCGTTGAACCATCCATCCATTTTTTATACCTGAACCACGGTTCGAGAATTTCTCGAAGCTTCATGCATGCTTCGGCACAAGGTACCACTTGCTGGCCAAATGTATAATTACAAAAAGGTGCATTTTAACCATAAACCAGTCATTCTCAAACTGTGGTATGTGTGATTTTTTCCCCCCCACATGCAACTTCTCCATCATCTAATACATCCTGATGGCTGCTTGAATGAGAATAAATACAGCGTGTGTTTCCTTATTAAACGTAATATGTGCAGTGATAAGCACAGTCTGGAACTGATGCTCCCCATAATCGATTCCATGTCATGTGGCATACACGTCCAAGCAGGCAAACTCCAATACCACAAAGGAATGTGGTGGCCGACAGATAAAGTCAGCTATTTTATATTGCTGGCAGAGCGGTTTACGGATTGGATTAGGTTTGCCATCAAGGTTGATATCATGCGCCATTATTCTTTGGTTCTATTGGTATTTGGAAAACTATTTGTACTATCCATCCAGATTACAAACTGTTTGCAACTCTCAATTTCTCAAACTCTCATTTGAATGTATAGATTTTGGAATAAGGCTGTAACATAACAAAAAGTGGAACAAGTGAAGCACTGTGAATACTTTCCAGATGCAAAGATTGTTGTCGAATTGAAAAGATCTGAAACCGCGTCTCAAAGCTGTCACGTGATATGGTTCTGTCAGCGAGGCTCCTCCCCTACATGAAGCATGCCTTGTTACGCGTTTCGCGGAAATGCCCCCTCCATTACGCGACACACGCCTATTGCAACGGCACATCTCGTCACATCCGCCATGCGCGCAGCCGGGTAGCCCACTTTAGCGAGGAGGGGTATCCGATGACAACCTCAGCGTTGTTTCCAGGGGAGACTGAGGAGAGCCGCCATAGGCGTCGAGACACGACACCGAGCAACGATGGTCGCCAGGGGGCTCTGGGTATGTATGCCCCGGTTTGGGAAACGAGGGAGCCGCTCTGGTTTTTTGTCGGTCTTTTGCACCGCGACCCTGAGCGCTGCCTTCTTCGCTTTTATCATCATAGACGTCATTGAGTCTTGGATCACGTCCATGGGTATGAACACAATGCTGGAGCCGCACGCCGGCATCTCACCCCTGCAGAGCGCCCCTCCCACGAGAGCAGAGGAGTTCCTGCTCATGCCCAGTCCTCTGGTGTGCCAGCGCGCCAAGCCTTACCTCATCACCATGGTAACCTCCGCCCCTGCTAACCAGAGGGCACGCCAAGCCATTAGGGACACATGGGGCGGGGAGACCAATGTGAGGGGCCTGAGAGTCATGACCCTCTTCACGCTGGGTGTAACATCTGACCCGGGACTGGCCAAGCTGCTAATAGAGGAGGCCAGGGAGCGAGGAGACCTGGTTCAGGGGCGTTTCCTGGACACCTACTCCAATCTGACCCTGAAGACCGTATCCATGCTGAGCTGGGTCCGCCGCTTTTGCGCCCAAGCGCATTTTCTGGCCAAAGTGGACGACGACGTCCTGTTCAATCCCAGCGCGCTGCTGCGCCTCCTGAACAAAAGCCACAGCCCCTACGAACAAGTGGACTTGTACCTCGGTAGGGTGCATCTCCACGTGGCTCCAGACCGCAACCCGGACAGCAAGCATTACCTCTCTAAAGGGGCATACCCACACTCGGTTTTTCCAGACTATTGCAGCGGGACGGCCTATGTCCTCTCCCGCTCTGCGTTGCTCAAAATATCATTGGCTGCCACCGCGTCACCTCTATCGACACCTCTTCCCCCTGAAGATGTGTTTGTGGGTCTGTGTGCCCGTGCAGCAGGGATACTGCCCACGCACTGCCCACTGTTCTCTGGTGGTCCCAGTGTGCCCTATGGACGTTGCTGTTATCAGGCTATGGTGTCTGTGCACCACGTCCCACCCAGAGATATGCTGCACTTCTGGGCTGACAGCCACTCTTCACCGCCCTGCCCTTGGCTGAGCATGCGAGCGTCACTGTGCCTGTGCAAAGTCAGGGCCCTGCTGGGCTCGGCTCTCGGTCTGGCGTGAGTAAGACTCACTACCAGAGTACTAACAGCACACACTATTCAGAAGGTGAAAAGGATGTCTATTTTTTTTTAAGAAAAAAACTTTTAGGCACACACGCCACTTTGTAGAAAAGGGACCCACTACTGGAAGCTTGGGAATGTAATTCCAGCATCCTTCACCATTGCACTGGCACACAATATTTCTGCATGTTTTAATCCAAGCAGCCATTGAAATGTGAATACTTATGACTGGACAGCAATGATTACCTTGTAGTACCTTGACATTCTAACTAGTGCAGGGGTCATCGACCTGTAAATCTTTGGGACTTTACTGGTAGATCCTGAAAATATTAGGGAAAATAAATGCATTATGACATCAGTGCCCTCCCCTCCAGAAGAGTGACCAACAGACCTACCAGCAGGTACGCATTTTAACCCCGGAACACGCCAGCACGCCTTGCCAACCCTGAGCACATACTTGTTGACCTATTGTGGATACAAAATGTAGCACTGACATGTGAAGAGGCACATGATACATTTAATTTTAAAAAAGGGCCTGTTTTTATTGTCAGAATGTCATACAATATTTTTTTTTTTATGTTTTACTTGAATGCATGTAATTTATTTACTCAAAACGTGGAAATAGTTTTATCTATAGTCCCATCTGGGTGTATTTTAAAGTACAGTCTTTGCACTGACAGATGCAGTGACCTGATCACTGACTATGACCATTCGCAGTTAAGGTAATCAAAAGAAATTGGTTGATTTATCTGCGAATATACATGATTAATGCAATCATTTCTTGTGCGTAATCACAAGTTGAAATGTTAATTTTGACAAGTCCTAATACATGCATACATATGTTTGGTGACCACTGAACTAGAGGGAACATTTGTGCAACTTTCGACAAATGACATGTACAAATAATAACTGGTAGGAAAACGCTATTGACATGTCACATAATAGTTATACCAGACCAGAAAAAATCAAAAGCACACAATATTAAGATATTTGGCTTTGTATGCTGCGCAATATAATTATTACTACAGTATTTACACCCCTGTAGGCTGCATGCCTTCACATTTGTAACACATGTACTATAATAGTAGACTTTTAAAGCACTTGTAGTCAATTAGTTTTTCAATAACAATGTTTCTTGGACGAGCAACATGTGTATATACAGTACATGTAACTACTGTGATTAAATGTTTTGAGTGCAAGTTGTATTGATTACATGCAAGTATTGTACTTTTCATCAAATGCCAAGTTCAAAGCAAATCTGTCACTTCAGAAGCAGTAATATACCCTTAAAAGGTATGCATAAACACTTAACCCTATTGTGTTCATAATGTGTTTTATTGCAAGAATAAACTGAAGCCAGCATTGTGTTGACGCAGGATTAACAAATGTAATTTAACCTCAGCTGCTTTGCTACATAACAAATAGAGCAGTGTTTAGACTCAGGAAACGTATGGAATGCCGTCAGTCAATAAAGTTTTATCTTTTCTTGTTTCCCTGCTTTGCTTCAACATGCACACGTTTTAATGACTCAAGTTCTCAAAGTAGACCGTGTAATAAGTAACCACAACCAACGAATGTCAGGGAACAGGCCTGACAAAGTCCTCATAAGATAACAAAAGGTGTGGCTGGTCTTTGACTTCCTTATTTGTGCTATTACCTGCCCTTCACAACACATATTTTTGCATGCTTAGTATATACTTAAATAATTTATAACAAGTGCTGCAAAACTTGTTAGAAGGAACTGCAACTACAATAACAATCACCTTGACAGATGCATGAAACTTTTAAGTATTGCGACTTTGTACTGGTAGAATTGTATTTGAATTCCATTGTGGGTTCATAAAAATAGAGTTTAATAGGCAATGATCTGACATAAGAAATAATGGTCATTTCAAGTAATTGGTTTTACTGTATAACTTTAACTGTCAAACTCTCTATTAGATGTTAAATTATTAGCTATTGTTAAACACGTCTGTACTGTTACACTGCCTTGCAGCAACCTGACTACAACTTTACAAGCCAAACTTATTTATTTTTTCCCTGTACTCAGGAGTTTTGACAGTGTGTTTATTTGATCTTATCTGACCCATATAGTCAGTTTGCCTATAAAAACAGTCATGGTGAAAAGCATGTGCTAGTTGACAGCTGCCTGTGCTGACAGGAAGTGCTTTAGGCAAAAGTTGCCCCAACATAGCACTCAACATTGATTACAGATGAACACAACTTACATAATTAATTATCTTTATATGTTGTGGCAGCATGACTTGTTTTGTTCTCACACACGGGGTTGTTTTGTGAAACGGTCCCTCACACAGGATGTGAAGAGTTTTGGCATCAGGGCGCGTCCTCTTCTATTTCCTGAATCTGTCCAAAGCTGATTTTTGGCTGAATAATTCTAAATTCCTTTTTTCCTTTGCTTTTCTTTCCTTCTGCATCTTCATTTTGTCTTCCATACTTTGGGCTATCAGAGTCTGAAAGTTGTGAATAATTTGACAATGTTAAGTCTCAGTGGATACAAGCACAAAGACACAAAATGTAACTGCCCACTGGATTTAATGTGCTTATTTACCCTCTTATCGCCGTCAGCCACCTGCTGCTTCCGCTTTTCCACATTGCCAGTTGAACTGCGACCTTTTTTCTTATACTTTGGGACAAATCTTTGTTTAGCAAGAGGATCATAGCCCTGGGGAAGCAACCAAAAACAGTTAGCGTCACAGAGCAATGTACAGTAACTTAAATCTTTGAGCCTCCTAAGACTGACCAGGGCTTCCACTCGGTCTTGGTGCCGCTGCTGGAAGGTGGCAAAGTCAACCTTCCCCAAATCTCTGGGGTCTAGACTGATTAGATCAGGCTGGATCTTTTCTAGAAGGGCCTTAACCTCCCATTCCTGCCTCTGTTTAGCACTGCGGAATGGATTGGAATCTAGGCCGTCAAAGTTTGGCTCGCCCGCTCCTGGAAATGAACAAGGAATGAATGTAATGTTATGTTTGGATACCTTATAGTTACAGCTAATATTTGTTTTGTGTCAGTCACATTCTAAATGTATACAGCCCAAATTTAAGTCAAAAATGACTCACACCCCTGCCAAATTTTGCAGTAAATATATTTTTTTATTTACAGAACCTTTCATTTAATTCAAAATCGGCATATGAGAAGTTTGGTTCCAAGATTATAAAGGTTTCATATTATTATTTTATTCACAAAATTTAAAACACTTCCTTGTTGTCTACATAACATATACTGGTGGTTTTTTTATAACATTTTTGCATAGATCATGTTTAACAGACAGTTTTCAAGCTGCTTTCTGACCGCCTCTTGAGAATGCGCCGTTTAGTGGGCGGGTCTTGTTTACTTGCCTTCACTTCGACTGCGTCGTCTCCCCGCCATCTTTGATGTAATTTTTAGCGCTTCCGTAGCGAGTCTACTGACATAAGTTGGAACCATGTACCGGTATTTGTATTAGAAATGGCAACAGCGGAGGATGCATGTCCATGCACGACCAAGTCTGCCCCACAAAAGGGATAGCGAAAAAGAAGATGCTTATTGACTACAGTGTGGACTAGAATGGTGGATGCGCACAAGGCCGTCTGGTTACATTTATACCATATAAATAAGAGATAATCCGGTGACATTTTCCCTAACCGGTGACGTTATAAATTGTGCAAAATCCAAACGGCTCATTTAAGGGAAGTAGGATAGAACGCAAGATTATTTTACAAATATCTCTGCAAGACCTTTGCAGATCCCAAAGACAAAACAGCAGGTACCAATAGGTAAGACAAGTTGGTATTGTGTAATAGTGCCCCTTTTTTGGGAAAAATGGCACTTCTGTTTGTTTTGTTTTATATTTCAAATATTATATTCAGTGTATATGCCGTTTTAAATTAATCTAAATCATTCCACTACAAATATTTGGATATGAATGTAATGACAGAGTATGACCAATATTGGAAATGTTGCCACTATTTTGAATCATTTGTTTCTAAAATATTTTTCTGGTAATTGCGTGCTTTCACAGAAAATTAATAACATTTTGGGATTAATTTTTAGTTTAAAAAAGACAAAGTCATACCTGGTACAAGCATGCTCGTGAAGCCTTGTCCATGTCCGACTCCCAGCACGTCCTCAAAGGGACAAAAGTGCATTTCCCATGTGGTTGCCCGTACTCTGTGAGCCATGTAGGGTTTAGTCACCGTCTCAGAGCTCCACACATCCCTGTATACCTGGGGGGGCGGGGTACATGTTTTAGGATTAACTAATATAATATTGACATATACTTCTCAAATACTGTTAGTATTAAAATACAAAAAAAATACATATATATATGAACTGGCTTTATTAGTGAATACTGGTGGTGCTTGTGGAAATAAAAAGCATTGTTTATCCAAGACAAATCCTATTCCCAAATGTGACAAGCATTACTTCATTAACACCAGATGATAGCTCATGCAACATGGTGTGACAGACCTGGACGACGTCGCCCGTGGCTGCAGCTAACAGCCCCCGCTGGCTCATTGACAAAGAAGAAGCTCCAGCAGGCAGGAAGTAGGATTTGACTGGTTGGAATTTTCTGATGTCGAATACTTTTAACTTTTTGTCCATGCCTGATGTCACCATATATCTGACAAAACAGATCACATGACAATGGTGTCCTCTGGTGGACATGGAGGAAACAGCACATCATGGCAAACACAAAATACACACAAAATACACGTTGGATATAATCCTCTATATTGGTGGACAGATTTATTAATTTCACTCAAAGCAAGTTTTTGCATATGACAAAAAAAATAAAAACATGAAAGCTGGCTTTCTGTATTACAAATGCCATGTTTGTTATACATTAAATTGTTTGAAAAAAATGTTGGCTAATGTGGCTTCTGCTGGTTAAACATTGTAGAGACATGGATCTGCTATCTCTATTGCCCCAACTATTACCAGTGTGCCGAGTCAGAATACTACCGGTACTTAGGCACCGGAGGACTTGGGCCTTCAGCTTCTACACACAAAAGCCTCATGATCTGTTAGCGTGCAAATTTTGTGATTTTTACTCAAGTAAATGTTAGGTGATTTTAAACATACAGAAACTATATATGTAACAGTTTTATGGACAAATATTGTTTTTTATGATTTTATTATGGTATTTGTTTTTTTCCCATATTGACAAATGAGGCTCTGCCTCATCTGCCTACCCTGACCCAATGTCCTTGAGTGTTATTAAATAGCATTATTTTATTTTAATAGGATTCAATTAGTCAGACCATCTCTTTAATTCATTAATGTCTTCTGTTATTATTCGTATTAGCTTCTGTGTGTTCTCTCCTGAACGAATGGCCTGTTGTTTGCAAATAGTATTAACTTTAAGTCCTTTGTAACTTTACAAATGTTAATATAGAGCAGTGGTCACTAACCTTTCCGAGCCCAAGATCCCTGTTTTCAGCCAAAAACCAAAACAAGATCTACCCTTGCGTCAATTATGTTTTATATATCTATATCTATATATATATATATATATATATATTTTTTTTTTTAAAGACAAAGCGGGATGACAGGCTGAAGAGAGAGAGGCAGAGGCAAGCGTGCATGTACAGGTGTTAAAATGCTTGCCTGATTTCGGGTCCGTTGGTCACTTCCCGGGTGGCACTGTCACATACGGTACTTATGTCAGATTAATAATTATTTTTCTAATATTTTCACTATCAACTGATAGGGTCCCGAAGATCGACTGGTAGATCGCAATCAACGGGTTGGCGACCCCTGGTATAGAGATTGAACAACTTTGGTCCCAGTATTGATCCCTGGGCAACGCCACAACTTGCAAGATAATTAATTTAGTATATAACATAATGGAAGTTAGCTAAACAGGTTTGAGGAATGTTTTTTGTTATTTTTCTCAAGCTGCACCTCTGAGGGCCTCCTCACACATTAAAAATCCTTGGTGTAATTGATTATCATACTCATGAAAAAGAAAACATCCATGTTTGTGACTTACGTTCCTGTCTTGTCCACGGCGACAGAGCGCACTCCTCCCTGGTGACAGAGCATTTTGACAATGGCTTCTTTTTGATTGGGTGACCATAGGGTGACTGTGCCGTTGGGGTGTCCAAGATGGATAATGGCATTGTGGGGGTTCTGGCACATCACATCAAGGCGGCCCGTCTTGGTGCCAATGGATGCCACCTCTTTACCCACTGACACGTCAAGGTATTGCAGGAAACTTGTGGCACTCTGAACACACCAACAAATTAACCACAACACATCACAGCAGAAAGTTTCATAGTACACACACTAAAACAAAGGAAAACGGACACCAAGGGCTGGACAATCAAATTTTGGCTTGTTACGATCATAAAAACATATTATACTAGAGATGCTCCAGCACCCGCCGCAACCCCAAAAGGGACAAGCGGTAGAAAATGGATGGATGGATGTCACGGTACAAAAATGTCTTATCACGGTTATTGTGACCAAAATGATCACAGTTATAATTATCGCGGTAATTTTAAATGTGCTCAAAATTTTCAAAAACTACTTACACCGAAATCTTTTTACCAGACAGAAGCTGTGTGCCTTCATTGTTTTTGTAGCTGTTGTTTTGAGGCATGTTTAAAAAAAATAAAAAATAATGCACTTTGTGAAAGTCAAAGTATAGTATTTCCCATAGTTGTAGTGGGTATCAGGATTATCTCACGGAGAGCATATCCCAAATTCCAAGATGCTGTTTTGAGGCATGTTAAAAAAATGAATGCACTTTGTGACTTCAATAATAAATATGGCAGTGCCATGTTGGCACTTTTTTCCATAACTTGAGTTGAAGTTGTTCTCTTATTTTGAAAAACCTTGTTACATTGTTTAATGCATCCAGCAGGGCATCACAACAAAATTAGGCATAATAATGTGTTAATTCCACGACTGTATATACCGGTATCGGTTGATATCGGAATCGGTAATTAAGAGTTGGACAATATCGGAATATCGGCAAAAAAGACATTATCGGACATCTCTATCAAATATGTTTCTCGTCCAACAGTGATGTGCTCTTAAACGCACACCGAGACTCCACAGAAGTAGAAGCGATTGAAATGAAGTGAAATGAAGCGATCGGCTAACTCGGAGGGAACATTTTTAAAGCAAAGTCCGTGTAGTCGCCGCCACGTTTTCTCGAGCCTGACAGCTCTGCACAAGCGCTGCAGTTTTCAGGAAGTAAGCAGTGTTGCCTAAAATGCGGTAATTACACATTTAAACGGTATAACTAACCGTCTGGAATTTTACAGCGGTTTATCATTATACCCTTTATCGTTACATCCCTATATTATACTATACATCATGATATAAAAAGCGATTAATGGGCCACACAACGTGCATGCAATTTCTTGATCTTATAACAGTGAAACGGATGACTGAGCGTACACACAGAAACAAGACTACTTCTACTTCTACTACTAGTTTGGGATCTCACCATGGTTGCTACTTTTTATTTGTCACAGTGCGCTAGTATGCCTAATAAATAGTCACTAAGCTCAACAAAAAAAGTAAGGCATTTCCACATTAACGTAACCACGGATGGAGTCACAGAATTGGTCAATAATACTGAATCCTTTGTTAAATGCAGAATATCATGGAAATTGACATAAATGTGAGTGAATTGCTGTCATTTAGAAGAGAAGTAACATTTGTTTGGGAAAAAAAATTGTCCGGGACCGCTCATTTGTTCCCGCAACATGTCCAAAACTAAACAATGTCGAGATGGCCACTTGAAACACCGACTGAACTACAAAGATAAAGTTAGCAAGAACAATCCATATACCCACAACACATCTCATCTGCTTGTGTTGTTGTGAACAACATCATTCATGTAAGATCAATGTACAGGACAGCACTTGCAACTTGAGAGGCTCACTCTGTTTCATAACAACCTCAAATTCATCTACTTACTAGTCAAGCTCAGAACAACAGCACATTTCCCCCCCTTCACAACAACAACGCTGTGTGCACAATCCAGTCTGACTGTGCTAACAAAAGATAGGTTTCAAAAAGGTACCATACACAAGCATTTTGTACTTTGGGCACTTAGTGATACATTTTCAAAAAATATTATGCTACGACTTAAAATACTTGTCAAAATTGTACAAAGATCTATTGCACTAATATATTTTATTTATGACACAAAAAGTACACACTCTATAGTGGTAAAATAAGTGTAAAAGGTAAACAGAATTAAAAAAAATTAAAACAAAACTTAATTTTATTATATTACTTTAATTTATTGTTGTTACTATTGTTATTTTACATATCTGTTGTTCTTTTAAATTATATTTAAAGTTGAGTTTTGGTGGTGGTACAATAAATACTCATGGTTTCAAATTAATGAATAATTGTGTTATTAATCATAATTTCAATATAAATCAAAATTATTGTGATCATTATTTTTGCCATAATCGTCCAGCCCTACAGAATGTTAAAGTGAAAAAAATATGGCGTTAGTGCCCTTATTGCAGTTATAATTGCATTCACTCTTTCAAGAAGACTTTCTACAAAATAGTAAGTTTGTGACTGTCTATCACAACTAACATTCAGTCAACTACCAGGGGCTACCGAAAGACAGTGGACTCATGTGAGAGTGAGTAAGAGTAAGTAAGAGGGTGACTGACAGTTGATCTGCCGGTTGCCTGTAGCTCCCAAAAATATTCGGAAAAATAAATGCATTATTACATTGGTGCCCTTCTCTCCCGTAGAGTGACTCACATTTTAACCCCGGAACACACCGGCATGGTTCAGCGTTCTCTAGGCATCCTCCCACTCGTTCCCGCAAACCCGGAAATGCTCCCGTGTGTACAAACCAGCAAACGCCACACGAGCAGCATCGTAAAGCTGCGTTGGTGTGCACATTTAAACAAATTATTGAGTTGAGGCGAGAGATTTAGCATTAAAAACACTTCCATTCTTTCCTCAACCGCCATCGTTTGCCCGCGACGTGAAGTTAATAATCCAAATAGACTTATGTACGTTGCTCACAGAGCATACCGGTATGCCCACCACTGGCGCAAAGCTCCGACGTTATGACTACCTCTCACAGACACGCATTAATAATTGTTGTAATAATGTTTTATTTGACAGACATATGTCCTATATATATACTGTGAGCAGTACAGTGTGTTCCTTGGAGTATGTGCCTGTTGTGCATACTTTAAATGTTTTCACTTGTTTGCACTTTATGATCGCACTCTGCAATGGCATATCTATTTTTAGTTAGCTCTTTGTCTTTTGTAAATTGTATTTTATAACTGATTAATTATTATTTGTTAAGGTTCATTTTGAAAAGAAAGCCCAGTTTACAGAATGTCTGTTTAAAATAGAAAGGGCAATAAAAATATGTTTGACATACCATAGTAAATAACCGTGATTAATAATCATGATTTCGATATTGATAAAAAATAATCGTGATTATTATTTTGGCCATAATCATGCAGCCCTAGGTTCAGGCAAAACTAATGGGCTTAACCAAAGTCTAAATTAAACTATGAATTAATCAAGAGTTGCCTCTGACTACTTGTGTCTTTATAGTATACATTCAAGTAGTCATGGTAATTTGTATGACATCATGAACTTACAGCTGTAGCAAGCAGGAAGTGGTAGGGCAGAAACTGCATGCGAAGGACGTCGTTGAATTTGCGGATGCAGTGAAGCTCTATTCCATTTGAGTCATAGATGTACAGCCACTTTTTCTGAGCCACTGCAAACATGTTCTCAGCGTGAAGCCATCTGAAATGAGCACATTTGTAGCAATTACTGTTATTAAATATAGGAATTTGACGTAATATGTGTTTAATATAAATCTGAGGAAGCCTTACTTAACATCGTTGATGGACTCCATCACGTTTATCTCACACATTAGCTGTTTGGATTGCCAGTCGACACATGCGACATGGCCTCTCCTCCCACCGAGAAGCAGGTGACTGATCAAAACATTAATGCGCACAAATGAACCAACGACAGACAAAAATATTCTTCTGTACATTTAAGCTTAAAATGTTTTGGAACCTAGCCAAAGTAAATTTTTATTTGGTGAATGTGTTCTTGTGACTGGAAATTACACAATAATGGAGCAAAAGTCTTGGCGAGATAAACAATTGTTTTTACATGTTCAGTATCTTTCATAAATTAGCTGTAGTTTAAGTAGTTTGTTCGAACATGCTTACAAAATTACGTCAAAACTGTTTGCAGTTCAACATGTCCAAAAGGGTGTAGAAAGAAGCAACGTTGCTGGCACAACAGCTCTACCATCTGCGCCGCACCACACCGCCAACAGACATCAGGCCCCAATCGAAACCCAAGAATGAAGTTAAAACATTAGCATATTACAATATTTATTTTATGTCTCTCTTGACACACCGTTTTATGGTATTTTTACACTTTCCTGTGTGATTTCCAGCTAAAAGCCACACAATTATTAAATTAAAAATGTTTCCTTCACACAAAATTTTTAAAGTGTGAATAATGTTACCCTTAACTGTATGTATGTTGATCTAACAAAACAGTATATGTTTCATACTCTTGCTAGGCTTTTAAATACTTAGCCACACCTTTTGCTTTGTGCCTGTAAAGCTTGACTCTACTGCAGCTGACTACACGTTTGATTGATCGGTCAATCATTAGGCACATACAGTCACCAAGCATGAATGCCATCGGCACAAAAGTCAGCCGTGTATACAACTATACTACCAGTTATGTCCCTTTGCCTTGTGCTGTTCGTTTAAAAGGGACCTGCTAATTGTTTACTCTTTTTGGACCTATTAATGTTACAATGTCGGATACTTGTGATCAATGATGCAAACGCGTTAAACGATAAGGTTCATGCATTTGAAATTGGGCCCTGCCAACAGTTTTGGACTGCTTTGTACGCCATGTTTTAGTTTTCTTTTCTTTTTTTTTTTTAAAAGTGGAGTCACATTGACGTCAATGCTTCCTGGACTTACATGTGCATGCATTGTGTAGGGTTGCCCCTTCCCTGATCACCGCTCTGCTTTGGAAGTTATATTGCTGTGAGCTGCTCTGCAGTCTACAATTATTGCGATTTTAGCCCCCAGGTATGAGGGAACGTTAACTTTGTATAGTGTTCCTAAAGAGGCAAGCACTAAGCAGAAGTAGAAAGACTTTACTCCTGCATTGGGAAAACGGGAAGGTAGGGCTACGCAGTGGTGGCCAGCACTTCTGAAATCCTCAGGAATGTGAACAATCAGAGCGAAGTGGACTCAG
Source organism: Nerophis lumbriciformis (assembly GCF_033978685.3). Taxonomy (NCBI): domain Eukaryota; kingdom Metazoa; phylum Chordata; class Actinopteri; order Syngnathiformes; family Syngnathidae; genus Nerophis; species Nerophis lumbriciformis. The sequence goes on along the minus strand of NC_084548.2, from coordinate 41,900,579 downwards.
CGATGGCGTAGTTCGATACACTGACCGTTTTCGCGGGATGCAGAAATTACAAAAAAGGTATGCAGATCTACAAAGCTTTTTGTGCTGGTAATCATGCATAGCTGTGCCATAGGAGTCCAAATATTAAATCCAAAAAGGATGAATATGAGTATAATAGATCCTCTAAAATCTGATAATAATAATAATAATAACAATATTGATAAAACCAAGAATATTCAAGCCAGTACAATGCCAATAAAAAGTGAGAACTGACCGTCCGGTCTTGCTGTAATCTAGTCTGTATGGTCCAAACTGAGATAGGTTCAGATTGAAATACTGGAAACAAAGTAGAGGAAAACAATTGACAAAATTCAGAATCACTACCAAGGTAAATAATAAATGGTACTTAGCACAAAAACAAAGATTGTTTACAAAATGTGAGTGTCACAAAAGAATAAACACTGTCTGGCACGACAAAAAGGACAATCCCCACCTTAGCCCCAGACGTTATATCCACAGCCTCTGCAATATCTTGCTGTGAGATTGTACACGTGTCCTCGTCTTTGTCACCTTCTAAAAACCTGATATTGTAGACAAATTGTTGCAGGTTAAAAACAAAGCCACAATTGTAAGACAAAAGTCTGCAACAGTGAGACATGAAATACTGCAGCTTTCAATATTTTTTACCCTGCTTCCTCTGGGAGAAGAAGATCAAACCGAGCTGCTTGTTTTTGGGCCAGTTGTGAAGTTTTATCTGAGTGATCAATCGCAGCTTTCAGCTTAAAAAAACTCCTAGAGATCTACAGAAACAACAAAGTGACAACAGACAAAATCTAAACCAGCATATTCAAAAGAAATATTAACAGATTGCTCACCTTCTCTGTTGATTTATCTTGCCTTGCAAACTTCTTCATTGAGGCCTCCGGAAAAGGAGCACGTCCTGGGAAAGGATCCCATTTCTGAGACAGAGCGTGAACAACTGGATAAGACAAACACGTGGGTTGAATCCCAGTTGCCCCCCTTACTATTTTACTTAGCCCTCGGTAGGGCTGCACGATTTTGAGAAAAAACCTAACTGCGTTTTTTCTCTCCAAAATTGCAATTGCAATAAGATTTGTAATTTGTATAGGTTATACATTAAAATGTATAAAACTGCAAAAATAACAAGTGAAGGAAATAAACAAGCAAAAATAAAATGGACTCATTTCTGTAAGCAAATATTTAACCTACATAGATATTTAACATCTCAAAGTGCATTTTTCCCAGTTGGAAGAATGAGGTCAGACGTTGTCTTTTTCTTTATTGCAATCACGTGATCAGGACTGCATTTTCGCTTTTTCGCCCATCCGATTTGAAGCTTACGGTAAGTATTCCCACAATGGGACCTTTGGCATTGTAAGCTTATGTTTTTCCTCCTAATTTTTGTGTATCTTTGCGGCACTTCTCACTGGCGAGTTGCGAGGCTCTCGGTACTGAGCGTATGTTGGCGGCAGCGCCCCATTTCGTTTTGTATCTGGTATGTATGAATACATTTTTACCTGTTTTTGTGACTTTTTTTAAAACAAATTGTTCATAAACAAGGTCTAGTTTTCAATCAAGCACGACAAGATGACAGTTGCAAATCTTCCTTGCTTTGCTCACCCAACCATAAACTGAGTGTAAACACTAAGAAGACAACCTTTATAGCTTTTAATGTCAGTTGCTCTACAGACTTGGAAAAAAAAGGTTTGGCATGAGAAGCTGCCCTAACATTTTTGAAATAAATAACAGAAATAATATAAGAAAATCATGTTTTGTTTTATAGTTTTACTGCTATGAATTAGGGTTGTCCCGATACCAATATTTTGGTACCGGTGCCAAAATGTATTTCAATACTTTCCTAAATAAAGGGGACCACAAAAAATTGCATTATTGGCTTTATTTGAACAAAAAATCTTACGGTACATTAAACATATATTACTTATTGCAATCCAAGAACAATTTGTCCTTAAATAAAATAGTGAACATACAAGACAACTTGTTTTTTATAAGTGAGTAAGCAAACAAAGGTTTCTAATTTGGGTGCTGACATATGCAGTAACATATTGTGTCATTTCCCATTCTATTATTTTGTCAAAATTATTAAGGACAAGTGGTACAAAATGTATTATTAATCTCCTTGTTCATTTATTGTTAATATCTGGTTATTTTCTTTTTTAACATGTTACATCTACACTTGTGTTAAAATGAAATAATCACTTATTCTTCTGTTGTTTGATACTTTACATTAGTTTTGGATGATACCACAAATTTGGGTATCAATCCGATACCAAGTAGATACAGATCATACATTGGTCATAAATTAAGTCCTCATGTAGGGATGACACTTGTAAGAAACATACTTTATTTGTCGCCATGGAGGCGAGGATTAGTGATCTAGAAGAAGCTAAAACACTGCCGACTGCGGATGGACGTTAGCCGCTTGCTAGCTAGCCATGTTTAAAGCACCTCAATGCGTTTCAGTGGTATAACTTCACCTTTATCGTTAAGTTTTTAAGCCAAAATGCGTCCGTTCTCCCTTTTCTGTCTACACACTGTCTGCCTATAAGGACTCTGTGATTGTGCATTGCCGAACATGTTACTCTGCTCGTAAAACCAGCAATGTCACGGCGTGACGACAGCGCAGAGTCATGCCCGTAAAAAAAAGAGAACCGGTATTTTTTTAGAAGTGATATTAGTACCGTTTATGATTCATTGGTATCGCGGTACTGTACTAGTACCGGTATACCGTACAACCCTACTGTGATTACACTACTACCACAGCAAAATGAGCGTGTGTATGTGTGTTATAGTATGATTTCACTAGTAAACAACTCATATAGATGTCCTGTGGTAATTAGCGTCACTTTACCCATATAACACTCCTTTGGGGGGGTTTAAAATGATGCTTCGGCGTTTAAACATGTAGTATGGCAATCTGCTATTTTCGTATTAAGAGCATCCGGTAAACATTTCCACAGCATTTATATACATTGTAACAGCCTTACTTCGGATTTCCTTTTTTTCCTCCATTCTTTGGGATCTTCTTTCTTGCTCTTCGTCGCGGACATTGTTTTACAATTCTGCTGCTGTTTGTCGACAGCCTGTCTTCCACCTTTGTCGTCATTTTTCTGCTGCCGCCAGTAACGAACTGGAGGCTGTCAAGAAGAAGCAATCCAAAGTAAGATTAGCAGTGGAGGTTTTAAATAAAAAACACGGACTTTGGTATTGTATGGTAAGAGTCTGACAACCGCGGCCCTGTTAGCACGCGTTAAAGTTTCTTGTGACACTGTCTCTTACTTCAAAACTATTTATATCTCCATTGGCAACTACAAATGTATGCAACAGTTATTATAGTGGTATGTTATTTTAAGCATAACTACCTTTTTGTTTTTCTCCACGTGTGTTTTTTTTGCCGTGTCTTCACCGGCCGCTGCCATCTTTACTGTGTACGGTTTTTTTTTTTTTTGCGGGAAGGTAACTTCCGGTTCCGGTATGTAACTGTAGGATTGAGCGATACTGCCAATTTGGGTAAAGATTCGATATCAGGTAAATACGTACGCAAGTCTTATACACTTGTTACTTAAATATTTTTAAGACTGTTGAAAGGTTTTGTCATTTTGCCATTCATTTGTTGTTCATGATTGTAAACAGAATAAAACTGATTTTTATATTTATTTTAAATGTTTTAACAATTTTGTCAACAATTGAACAATATTTACATCATCAACAACATATTTGTTTCCCTCCTTTTCCAATGTATTACATACAATTATTTGAACAAAAATAATGTAAATTGTGCAAAATCAGTAAACAAATGACAGTTTTGTTTTTTCCCCCAACGCCTTCCTGTGTCCAATGAGCAACATTACCCTGAGTTGAATTTTTGGTCGTAACCAGTATGACAGTTTAGACCAGGGTTGTCTGTCACTACCATTGACATCATAAGTAACCGAGAACGGAACTAGGTCACGTGACAGCAAGATTTTTGTCCGCCATGTTACCCCAGACTTTGCTCACGAACGTTCTAGGTCAGGGGGTGCCCAAACTACGGTCTGCAGCCCGAATTCTGCCTGCCAGGTTCCAAAATCCGGCCCGCAGGAAGTCCCAAGTTTAAAAAATAAATAAAAAATATAAAAATTATTATTTTTGAAATTTTTTTTTTTTTTAATCTGTCCTTTCTAATCCATTTTCTACCGCTTGTTACTCTCGGGGTCTCCTAGCCACCCAGGCAATTCATATAGTCTAAAAATGCATTTTCCCATCGATAACGTGACATCGCGCTTGCGCCGCAGTGTCGGGCGAGCGCGCGGAAAGTGCACGCTTTTTCAGTCAATTAGTGCTCGAGGTATATACATATATATATATATATATATATATATATATATATATATATATATATATATATATATATATATATATATATGTATATATATATATACATATATGTATATATACAAACCCCGTTTCCATATGAGTTGGGAAATTGTGTTAGATGTAAATATAAACGGAATACAATGATTTGCAAATCCTTTTCAACCCATATGCAGTTGAATATGCTGCAAAGACAACATATTTGATGTTCAAACTGATAAACTTTTTTTTTTTGCAAATAATCATTAACTTTAGAATTTGATGCCAGCAACACGTGACAAAGAAGTTGGGAATGGTGGCAATAAATACTGATAAAGTTGAGGAATGCTCATCAAACACTCATTTGGAACATCCCACAGGTGAACAGGCAAATTCGGAACAGGTGGGTGCCATGATTGGGTAGAAAAGTAGATTCCATGAAATGCTCAGTCATTCACAAACAAGGATGGGGTGAGGGTCACCACTTTGTCAACAAATGCGTGAGCAAATTGTTGAACAGTTTAAGAAAAATCTTTCTCAACCAGCTATTGCAAGGAATTTAGGGATTTCACCATCCACGGTCCGTAATATCATTAAAGGGTTCAGAGAAACTGGAGAAATCACTGCACGTAAGCAGCTAAACCTGTGACCTTCGATCCCTCGGGCTGTACTGCATCAACAAGCGACATCAGTGTGTAAAGGATATCACCACATGGGCTCAGGAACACTTCAAAAACCCACTGTCAGTAACTACAGTTGGTCGCTACATCTGTAAGTGCAAGTTAAAACTCTCCTATGCAAGGCGGAAACCGTTTATCAGCAACACCCAGAAACGCTGTCGGCTTCGCTGGGCCTGAGCTCATCTAAGATGGACTGATACAAAGTGGAAAAGTGTTCTGTGGTCTGACGAGTCCACATTTCAAATTGTTTTTGGAAGCTGTGGACGTCGTGTCCTCCGGACCAAAGAGGAAAAAAACCATCCGGATGGCTATAGGCGCAAAGTTGAAAAGCCAGCATCTGTGATGGTATGGGGGTGTATTAGTGCCCAAGACATGGGTAACTTACACATCTGTGAAGGCGCCATTAATGCTGAAAGGTACATACAGGTTTTGGAGCAACATATCTTGCCATCCAAGCAACGTTACCATGGACGTCCCTGCTTATTTCAGCAAGACAATGCCAAGCCACGTGTTACATCAACATGGCTTCATAGTAAAAGATTGCGGGTACTAGACTGGCCTGCCTGTAGTTTAGACCTGTCTCCCAGTGAAAATGTGTGGCACATTATGAGGCCTAAAATACCACAAAAATAAAATACCCCCGGACTGTTGAACAACTTAAGCTGTACATCAAGCAAGAATGGGAAAGAATTCCACCTAAAAAGCTTCAAAAACGTTTCTCCTCAATTCCCAAACGTTTACTGAGTGTTGTTAAAAGGAAAGGCCATGTAACACAGTGGTGAACATGCCCTTTCCCAACTACTTTGGCACGTGTTGCAGCCATGAAATTCTAAGTTAATTATCAATTGCAAAAAAAAAAATTAAAGTTTATGAGTTTGAAGATCAAATATCTTGTCTTTGTAGTGCATTCAATTGCATATGGGTTGAAAAGGACTTGCAAATCATTGTATTCTGTTTATATTTACATCTAACACAATTTCCCAACTCATATAGAAACGGGGTTTGTACAAGTCTGTTAAACATTTCCTTAACAAAACTCCTATTTTGATGAATGAAGTAAAGCTGCTAAAATTGTGAATACATCAATTGATGACAAACTATTGTACAGTCAAATGTTCAGTTGTTTATATTTTAAAGACATGAGTACATTTACTACATTATCAATTACATTGTACATTGTTTGCAATATTATTGCAAAAACTTTAAAAATGTGCACCTAATTCTTAAAATACTTTTTGTCACCAAGTTTTGAGCAAACCAATGACTTGCAGTCCAGTTAAACATTAAAAAAAAACATTCCGGAATTACTTTCTAACTACCAAATTGCATTTGTATCCCAATATTGGGGTATTTTCTTAAGCAAATTTTATTTATGGAACCTAATATTAACCCGTGATTAATCATAATTAATCAAGGTTTAAGAGTGTAAATAATTTGATAAAAAAAAAAAAAATCACCTGACAGCTTTGTTTTTTTTTCATGTGGTATAATTTAGACAAACAGTTTAAAAGTGAGAACAAACAATGACGATGGTTTAAACGTTTGCAACATGCAAGGCTGGACACAAAATGCTGTCCAGTTTGTGTTTTTGTGTGGTCTTCCTCCCTCTTAGCTTCCACTGAACAGCCACAGGAAGCGTTTTTGGAAATGTTCCAAGACTCATTACAATGCAGAGGAATGTGCACTTGTCTTACTCCGTTTTATTTGAATTTTTCAACCTAACTGCACATATTAGATAAACTGCAATTACGCATGCCACGTTACTGCAGAAGCTCTCCTTTGGTACTCTAAGAAGAAAAACATTACATGTGTTTTAAATTTTTTGGTGAAATCTATGCAGCTGGAAGGGGTTGGACAATAACTTCCCTTTTTAGGGTCCGCCTTTCTATGTGAGCAGAAACGAAAGGAGGGAAATAGTTGACTCAACTGGGGAGGTTTTGGTTGGAGTGGACATAACAATTTGAAATATATCAAAAACTTCTGCAGCAATTAAGGTATGTCTGCCCTGTGGCCTCATTCACAAGTGTGTGTTTTACAGACTATTTATGTCTGTCCTTAAAGGGTAATTTAATGTGTACAATGTTGCAATGTGAACTGTCAAATAATTGATACTGTTTATTTTCTGCTTGCTTTTTCCATTCCAAATGCAAGATTTTTTTCTTTCAAAGATGGATTCGTCTTTCCGAGCAGAACTGTTTGATTTCCACGGAGTCTCAATGACCCGTTATTTCACAGACAACTGGGACAATGTTCAAAACTTTCAGGCCAGGCCGGATGACATACTCATTGCAACATATCCCAAAGCAGGTCAACTCACAAACACAAGCCTGTATGATCCTAAACATGTTTACATACCATACAAAGTCTTTGAGATGAGCTGTTTTCTGTGTGTGTATCCTCCAGGAACTACATGGGTATCTTGCATCCTTGATCTCCTTCATTTTGGTCAAACTTCTTCAGAGCGCCAGACATCCATCTCAATCTATGACAGAGTGCCTTTCTTGGAGATGTCGGTCCCGTCTGTGCCAAAAGGTTGAACCAGTAAAATCCTATTTTTATACAGCATCTCTGTGTGGAGTTTGCATGTTCTCCACATGTGATTGATTGATTGATTGAAACTTTTATTAGTAGATTTCACAGTGTAGTACATATTCTGTACAATTGACCACTAAGTGGTAACACCCAAATAAGTTTTTCAACTTGTATAAGTCGGGGTCCACTTAAATTGATTTATGATAGAGATATATACTATCATCATAATACAGTCATCACACAAGATAATCATCAGAGTATGTACATTGAATTATTTAAAATATTTACAAATATTTAGATTTTTGTCAAATCCGATTGCTCTGAGCTTATCCAACAGTATATCGTGGTCAACGGTGTCAAAGGCCTTCTGAAGGTCCAGCATGACCATGCCGCAGTATTTGCCCGCGTCCACCTCATGTTTGATGTGGTCAGTCAGATAGAGAAGGCACGTGTCAGTGGAGTAGTTAGTTCTGAAGCCGGATTAGAATTTGTACATGAGTTTATTAGTGGCAAGATAACTATCGACCTGTTCATAAACTATTTTTTCCATTACTTTCGAAATGGAACTGAGAATAGAAACATGTAGGTAGTTGCCAGGTTCTAATTTGCTTCCTTTTTTAAAGAGGGGAGTTACTCTTGCTATTTTGACATCTTTAGGTACTTGGCCTTGTGTAGTTGAGTAGGTTTTCTCTGGGTATGTCAGCCTTTTCCTACAGTCTAAAAACCTGAACATAATTGTCCACACATTCTGTGTGAATGTGTGTGTGAATGTTTGTCTAATGTGTGCCCTGTGATTGACTAATGACCAATCCAAAGTGTACCCTTCGTCTTGCTTGAAGTCCTCTGGGATGGAATCCAGCTCGATGTGTTACCTAAATTATAAGCAGTGTTGGGTTAGTTACTGAAAACCAGTAACTAGTTAGTTACTAGTTACTTTATTTCAAAAGTAACTCAGTTACTAACTCAGTTACTTACACCAAAAAGTAATGCGTTACTGTGAAAAGTAACTATTTAGTTACTTCTTCTACTTTTTTTTTTTTAAAGCTCCCATTAATGCCCTTTTAGCCTTCATTTCAGTACTGTTATTGCACTGGAGAATAATACAATCTGTTGATCAACTTGACATACATTTGCATCACTGAACTCTGCTAAGCAATGTGCTCTACATACAACACACAAAGACAAAGATATGTTTCAAAGGGCCAATTTATTTCAGGCCAGAACAAATTGACAAAACTATTTTAAATAGCTGCAACATAACATACATAAGTAACAAACAGCATAATAACACTAACACTAACACTAACACTAACCACGTTAAACCCAGATTCAGAACTAACAAAGGTCTTAACTCATTCTCTTTCTATGCCACTTCAATATGGAATGCACTCCCAACAGGTGTAAAATAAAGGGCATCTCTATCCTCCTTCAAAACCGCACTAAAAGAACACCTCCAGGCAACTACAACCCTAAACTAACACCCTCCCTTCCACATAATACCTCTTCGGATTGTAAATAATCAAATGTAGACACTTTTTCTTATACTTTCTGATCTCTCTCTCTGTGTCCACTACTTGCTATACGTATCCTACCAAGTCAGACCTACACTGTTTCAATGTCCATTTCTCTGATGATGCAATTGTTGATGACTGAAGTGTTGATACCAACCAAACCTACCCCCCCCCCCCCCCCCCTCCACCCCTCTATATCCCACACCCTGGATTGTAAATAATGTAAATAATTCAATGTATATACCCTGATGATTATCTTGTGTGATGACTGTATTATGATGTTAGTATATATTTGATAGTATATATCTGTATCATGAATCAATTTAAGTGGACCCCGACTTAAACAAGTTAAAAAACTTATTTGGGTGTTACCATTTAGTGGTCAATTGTACGGAATCTACTAATAAAAGTTTCAATCAATCAATCAATCAACAACATAGCTGTAAAGCTGGCTTCACCTAAGGAAGGCACACGTGACATACACAGAGCCTAACCAGGCAGATTTGAATTGTTGTTTTGGGCAGGAGATGGGATCTTTGATCCAAGACACAACTTTGTGCTCGACAAAAGAAAAGAAGTGAGAATATCTCATACTTGCCAACCCTCCCGAATTTCAGTGCCTCTCCCCGGGACAACCATTCTCCAAATTTCTCCCAATTTCCAGCCGGACTTAAGGCACGCCCCCTCCAGGTCCGTGCGGACCTGAGTGAGGACAGCCTGTCGTCACGTCCGCTTGGCCAACCAAAAAGTATTCACAGAACACTATACCGTATAGTCGTATAGTGTTCTGTGGTTACTTTTTGGTTGGCCAACGGTTTACGTTGTATTGCGCACCCCCCCTCCCCTCCCCTTCCCACACCCTGACACACACACACACAGAGAGCGCAGAGGAAGAATCAGAAGCACGTCTCTGCTTCGCTGCCATAAAACACACTCAGATCTTCTCAGTTTCTAGCCGATACTACATAAAAAGTAACGTAAAATAACGCAGTAACGCATCATGTAGTAACGGTAACTGAGTTACTGAATATAAAAAATAACGCGTTAGATTACTAGTTACCGCCAAAACTATCGGCGTTACTGTAATGCGTTACTTTGTAACGCGTTAGTCCCAACACTGATTATAAGTGGTACAGAAAATAAGGGTATTATTATCACATGATCTTTTTGTCTACAGTGATCTTTGACTACTTAATTTGTGTTTTTTATGTGATCCCATTTTGAAGGTTTACATGGTTTACCTTCTCCTACGCATCCTCACACAGGTACAGAGCTGGCAGACAAGCTTGTCACTTCTCCTCGACTCATCAAAACTCATTTTCCAGTCCAATTTGTGCCGAAGTCCTTTTGGGAGCAAAACTGCAGGGTAGCGTATACCTGTTGTTTACTTTGGGCCATATTCTCCCGTTTTTTTTTTCCGCGTTTAAAGTTATGCACGTTTGTCTTATTTGTCTTCTCCCATCTAGCTTAAGGACTTACTCAAGTGAGTTAGACCTGAGTGCTTAAGTCTTAAATTAAGGTGGGCTCATTAATATTGAGGCGGACTATGCCATGATTCGTTTTTCCCTTGGCTGTGTGAAACGCATGCAACATGGAGTTACACTAACATTTGTGAATGTCCTCGAAATTTATGAAAAAGATAACACTTTATAATTTAAAAAGGCTGTATCAATACAGGCAGTTCTTGTCATATGTATGTGTGTCATCATGGTGATGTAGTGTGTGTATGCAGTGCATGCATGCACACTGCAATAGGATCTTCTTCTAGGCTCAATATAATGCCATAGATCAGGGGTGTCAAACGTAAGGCCCGCTGGCCGGATCAGGCCCGCGAACAGGTTTATCCGGCCCGCGTGATGAGTTTGCCAAGTATAAAAATTAGCTGTTCTGTTTTTTTTACGAATAAACTCCTTTTCTAAATGTGTCCACTGGATGTCACAATAGCAATTCTGTTAGGCAAGCAAACGGTTCATACTGGGGCCAAGCAGGAGGTACACAGTAAAGGGTGACTGTGGCTCATCCTCCTCGACCCACATCAAACTTAAAACCTGCCGTTTTTTGTCTTCTGCTTCAAACACATCGTTATTTGGCACCCTAATTCCCCCAGAATGTCCTTGTCAAACACGAGAAAAGTGAACTTAACCCTTTTGAATAGTTTTTACCTCTGTTTCTTATGGTTTGTTGAGTTACAGTAGCACTGGATTGTTACGTGGACATGACAAATGAGGTATTTGACAGCTCAAAGAGTTTACATGTTGTGTTTTTTGTTCATTCCCAGAAAGACTGTGGTTTAAAGTTTAATCCTGGCTTTGTAGATACACTGAGACAAACTCATTGTGTTTTTGAAGCTGCACCAATTTCCTCAGAATTTTCAAAAAACTTGAAGTGTTTTGTCCAGAGGATTATTTGTGATTTGTACGTTTTCAGAATGTGCTTGTTCTATTTTTGGCCAAAGTAAAACAAAGAAAACAACCTGGAGTTGTCTTTATTTTAAAGTTATCATGCCATGATTTTAGCAATACGGCCCACTTGGGAATAGATTTTCCTCCTGAGCTACAATGAGTTTGACATCCCTGCCGTAGATGGAACGTTAATTACTTATTATAACCACCTCGATGTTATTTGTCTTCAAGTTGGTATGGTATGGTATGTTAAGAGTTCTGTTTAGTACAAATGTCAGTGAAGATGTGTTGCGTCAAAGGGGCGTGCATGGACAACTGTGTCTGTGTCTCCTATGTGTGTTTTTGTGTGTCGAGAGTGGCAGCTGACAGTTAAAGGTAAAGTTAAAGTACCAATGATTGTCACACACACACTAGGTGTGGGGAAATGATTCTCTGCATTTGACCCATCACCCTTGATCACCCCCTGGGAGGTGATGGGAGCAGTGGGCAGCAGCGGTGGCCGCGCCCGGGAATCATTTTTGGTGATTTAACCCCCAATTCCAACCCTTGATGCTGAGTGCCAATCAGGGAGGTAATTGACATTAACTGGCCAAAAAATAAATGGAATCAATTGATAGATGCTACATTATATATGTATTTTCTATTAAATATTCACATACTTTAATGATCACAGTCTAGATAAAATTGTATGCATCTAACGTCCGTTGATACCAGGATGTCCATACACGGCTGATATAAGCGTGTGGTCGCACTCCTGAAAGAAAGATGTGCATATAGATTTTTGATTGTTAGTTCAAAGTGGCAATATGGTACTTCTACCCTAATCTCAATGGATGTTTTCAGGTGTCTCAATTAAGGCGATCAGAATAGATTTGATACCTCTGAAAGTCTTATAATTTGTATAATGTGCGGTGTGCACTGCATCCAAGTGCAATATAATGGTTCAGTATCCAGGGGCACTGGACTTATTCGTAAGAACAATATACATAGGTCGATAGGAGAATACGCGGAAGGCCGGATTTGACAGGGAACGCCTGTCAATGAATGCACATTTTGGATGAAAGCGTGCATTAACAGACTTAAGTTAAGGGGAAGAATGCTGCACAGCCGCAATCCGTGCAAATGCGCGGTTTTTTTCATTTGAGCACATTGGAGAATAGGGCTCTATATAAAAAATGCACATTTCCCAGAGAAATGCTACGCATGCATACACATTGTAACATCTATGTATAAAAAAGTATATATGGATACAAATATTTCTTTTTCTGATGTAGATTGTTTATTTGGCTCGTAATGCCAAAGACAGTGTCGTGTCATATTTCCACTTTGACCGCATGAACATGGCGGAACCAGAACCCGGAGAATGGAGCAGCTTCCTCCAGAGATTTATGCAAGGAAAGAGTAGGTACATTATGAAATACAATTATACATCTGTTCCACAGTCTTATAATGGATTTGTTTGCTTGTGGTCAGTGGTGTTTGGATCCTGGTATGATCATGTAAACGGCTGGTGGAAGAAGAAGCAGACTTACTCAAAGCTCCATTACATGTTCTATGAAGATCTGATTGAGGTACTGCAGTTGTTTTTGCAACTGCCATTGCTTGTGTTTCCACAGCAACAGCTGGATTTATTTTTTGACCAATGTTTTTGCAGGACACTGGACGTGAACTAGACAAACTCTGCAGCTTTGTTGGGTTGTCTTCTTCAGACGAACACAAGAAAAGCATCATTGGCATGGTGCAATTTGATAATATGAAAAATAACAAAATGGCCAACCACTCCACGATTTCAATTATGGATTTCAAAATTTCACACTTCATGCGAAAAGGTAATTGTATGAAAAAATACTTTTGCAGTCAGAAATTGAAATAAAATCAATTTGCTGATTTTTTTGTGACTGCATGCAGGAAAAGTTGGTGACTGGAAGACCCATTTCACTGTGAATCAGAATGAACACTTTGACGAAGATTACAAGAGAAAAATGACAGATCCTACACTTGAGTTTCGCACTGAAATGGATATTTCTGCTATTTAGATTGATTTAGTATTACCATGAGAAAAAAGTTACTGAATAACCTTTCTTCTTAAAGGCCTACTGAAATGCGATTTTCTTATTTAAACAGGGATCGCAGGTCCATTCTATGTGTCATACTTGATCATTTCGCGATATTGCCATATTTTGCTGGAAGGATTTAGTAGAGAACATCGACGATAAAGTTCGCAACTTTTGGTCGCTGATAAAAAAGCCTTGCCTGTATCGGAAGTAGCAGACGAGTAGCATGACGTCACAGGTTGTGGAGCTCCTCACATCTGCACATTGTTTACAATCATGGCCACCAGCAGCGAGAGCGATTCGGACCGAGAAAGCAACGATTTCCCCATTAATTTGAGCGAGGATGAAAGATTTGTGGATGAGGAAAGTGAGAGTGAAGGACTAGAGGGCAGTGGGAGCGATTCAGATAAGGGGAGATGCTGTGAGAGTCGGGTGGGACCTGATATTCAGCTGGGAATGACTAAAACAGTAAATAAACACAAGACATATATGTACTCTATTAGCCACAACACAACCAGGCTTATATTTAATATGCCACAAATTAATACCGCATAACAAACACCTCCCCCCTCCCGTCCATATAACCTGCCAATATAACTCAAACACCTGCACAACACACTCAATCCCACAGCCCAAAGTACTGTTCACCTCCCCAAAGTTCATACAGCACATATATTTCCCCAAAGTCCCCAAAGTTACGTACGTGACATGCACATAGCGGCACACACGTACGGGCAAGCGATCAAATGTTTGGAAGCCGCAGCTGCATGCGTACTCACGGTACCGTGTCTGCGCATCCAACTCAAAGTCCTCCTGGTAAGAGTCTCTGTTGTCCCAGTTCTCCACAGGCCAATGGTAAAGCTTGACTGTCATCTTCCGGGAATGTAAACAATGAAACACCGGCTGTGTTTGTGTTGCTGCAGTCGGCCGCAATACACCGCTTCCCACCTACAGCTTTCTTCTTTGCTGTCTCCATTGTTCATTGAACAAATTGCAAAAGATTCACCAACACAGATGTCCAGAATACTGTGGAATTTTGCGATGAAAACAGATGATTTAATAGCTGGCCACCATGCTGTCCCAAAATGTCCTCTACAATTCTTGACGTCACGTGCTGACGTCATCATACCGAGATGTTTTCAGCAGGATATTTCAAGCGAAATTTAAAATTGCACTTTAGTAAGCTAACCCAGCCGTATTGGCGTGTGTTGCAATGTTAAGATTTCATCATTGCTGTATTAACTATCAGACTGCGTGGTCGGTAGTAGTGGGTTTCAGTTGGCCTTTAATTGTTACTAAATTACTAAATCACATACAAATTAATGTATGTAAAACAAGTGCATCTATATGTACAAAGCATTAATTGCCGCTGGTATAATCATTCAACGTTTACAAATAAAATACTAATGCAGTTTTAATAGCATGTCTGTTTTGTCATGATTACGTATTCTGTCTAGAAGAAAATATCAGTTTACTTGCGACAACTGTTCATGTTGTGTGTGTAATGTCGAGAAAATAAAAATAATTTAGTAAGTATACGACTTCGGACTTTTATTTTTGAAAATTATTTTACAAACCCCGTTTCCATATGAGTTGGGACATTGTGTTAGATGTAAATATAAACGGAATACAATGATTTGCAAATCCTTTTCAACTCATATTCAATTGAATGCACTACAAAGACAAGATATTTGATGTTCAAACTCATAAACTTTATTTTTTTTTTGCAAATAATAATTAACTTAGAATTTCATGGCTGCAACACATGCCAAAGTAGTTGGGAAAGGGCATGTTCACCACTGTGTTACATCACCTTTTCTTTTAACAACACTCAATAAACAATTGGGAACTGAGGAAACTAACTGTTGAAGCTTTGAAAGTGGAATTATTTCCCATTCTTGTTTTATGTAGAGCTTCAGTCGTTCAACAGTCTGGGGTCTCCGCTGTCGTATTTTACGCTTCATAATGCACCACACATTTTCGATGGGAGACAGGTCTGGACTGAAGGCGGACCAGGAAAGTACCCGCACTCTTTTTTTAAAGGGGAACATTATCACCAGACCTATGTAAGCGTCAATATATACCTTGATGTTGCAGAAAAAAGACCATATATTTTTTTAACCGATTTTTGAACTCTAAATGGGTGAATTTTGGCGAATTAAACGCCTTTCTATTATTCGCTCTCGGAGCGATGACGTCACAACGTGACGTCACATCGGGAAGCAATCCGCCATTTTCTCAAACACATTACAAACACCGAATCAAATCAGCTCTGTTATTTTCCGTTTTTTCGACTGTTTTCCGTACCTTGGAGACATCATGCCTCGTCGTTGTGTTGTCGGAGGGTGTAACAACACGAACAGGGACGGATTCAAGTTGCACCAGTGGCCCAAAGATGCGAAAGTGGCAAGAAATTGGACGAAATTTGTTCAAAATACGAGGGTGTGGGGAAAGCCGACGAAAATGGTCAGTCGTTTGTTCCGCACACTTTACCGACGAAAGCTATGCTACGACAGAGATGGCAAGAATGTGTGGATATCCTGCGACACTCAAAGCAGATGCATTTCCAACGATAAAGTCAAAGAAATCTGCCGCCAGACCCCCATTGAATCTGCCGGAGTGTGTGAGCTATTCAGGGACAATGGACCTTGGTAGCACGGCAAGCAATGGCGTCAGTTTGTTCCCGCAGACGAGCGAGCTAAACCCCCTGGATGTCTTGGCTCACACTGCTTCTACCGTCCCTTATGCCACCGAAGATGATCAAGAGAAGAATATCGACCCTAGCTTCCCTGGCCTGCTGACATCAACTCCAAAACTGGACAGATCAGCTTTCAGGAAAAGAGAGCGGATGAGGGTATGTCTACAGAATATATTAATTGATGAAAACTTTATTCATTACTCGCGGTTTTACGTAAATTATTATACATAAACTGTGTTTACCAATAATTTAGCTTAAAAACATTACAACACTTAAAAACAAACACATACCAATCGTTGGTTAGAAGGCGATCGCCAAATTCGTCCTCGCTTTCTCCCGTGTCGCTGGCTGTCGTGTCGTTTTCGTCGGTTTCGCTTGCATACGGTTCAAACCGATATGGCTCAATAGCTTCAGTTTCTTCTTCAATTTCGCTTAAGCCCCTGAAATCCGAGTCTGAATCCGAGCTAATGTCGCTACCTTGCTGTTCTATCCGCCATGTTTGTTTGTATTGGCATCACTATGTGACGTCACAGGAAAATGGACGGGTGTTTATTACGATGGTTAAAATCAGGCACTTTGAAGCTTTTTTTAGGGATATTGCGTGATGAGTAAAATTTTGAAAAAAACTTCGAAAAATAAAATAAGCCACTGGGAACTGATTTTTAATGGTTTTAACCCTTCTGAAATTGTGATAATGTTCCCCTTTAAGAAGCCACGCTGTTGTAACACGTGCTGAATGTGGCTTGGCATTGTCTTGCTGAAATAAGCAGGGGCGTCCATGAAAAAGACAGCGCTTAGATGGCAGCATATGTTGTTCCAAAACCTGTATGTACCTTTCAGCATTAATGGCGCCTTCACAGATGTGTAAGTTGCCCATGCCTTGGGCACTAATACACACCCATACCATCACAGATATGGTATGGGGCTTTGCGTCGATAACGGTCTGGATGGTTCGCTTCCCCTTTGGTCCGGATGACACGATGTCAAATATTTCCAAAAACAATTTGAAATGTGGACTCGTCAGACCACAGAACAATTTTCCACTTTGCATGAGTCCATCTTAGATGATCTCGGGCCCAGAGAAGCCGGCGGCGTTTCTGGATGTTGTTGATAAATGGCTTTCGCTTTGCATAGTAGAGCTTTAACTTGCACTTACAGATGTAGCGACGAAATGTATTTAGTGACAGTGGTTTTCTGAAGTGTTCCTGAGCCCATGTGGTGATATCCTTTAGAGATTGATGTCGGTTTTTGATACAGTGCTGTCTGAGGGATCGAAGGTCACGGTCATTCAATGTTGGTTTCCGGCCATGACGCTTACGCGGAGTGATTTCTCCAGATTCTCTGAACCTTTTGATGATATTATGGACCGTAGATGTTGAAATCCCTAAATTTCTTTCAATTGCACTTTGAGAAACGTTGTTCTTAAATTGTTTGACTATTTGCTCACGCAGTTGTGGACAAAGGGGTGTACCTCGCCCCATCCTTTCTTGTGAAAGACTGAGCATTTTTTGGGAAGCTGTTTTTATACCCAATCATGACACCCACCTGTTCCCAATTAGCCTGCACACCTGTGGGATTTTCCAAATAAGTGTTTGATGAGCATTCCTCAACTTTATCGGTATTTATTGCCACCTTTCCTAACTTCTTTGTCACATGTTGCTGGCATCAAATTCTAAAG
Organism: Nerophis lumbriciformis; assembly: GCF_033978685.3. NCBI lineage: Eukaryota > Metazoa > Chordata > Actinopteri > Syngnathiformes > Syngnathidae > Nerophis > Nerophis lumbriciformis. Next base: position 41,882,674 of record NC_084548.2, on the reverse strand, counting down.
TTAATGATTATTTGCAAAAAAAAAAAAAAATGTTTATCAGTTTGAACATCAAATATGTGGTCTTTGTAGCATATTCAACTGTTGAAAATGATTTTCAAATCATTGTATTCCGTTTATATTTACATTTAACACAATTTACCAACTCATATGGAAATGGTGTTTGTATTATGAAAAGTACACACCTGCAGCAGCTGATATCCATCCATCTATCCATCCATTTTCTACCGGTTGTCCCTTTTTTTGGGGATTGCAGGGGGTGCTGGAGCCTATCTCAGCTGCATTCGGGCGGAAGGCGGGGTACACCCTGGACAAGTTGCCACCTCATCACAGGGCCAACACAGATAGACAAACAACATCCACACTCACATTCACACACTAGGGCCATTTTAGTGTTGCCAATCATATGTGCAACCTAAATGCTGTTCAATTACTACATGATATCTTTATTTAATGATACATTAGTGCAAATGGGCATGAAGACAATAACCATACAGTTTGAGTGGAGATCTGTTTTGTCAATAAAGTACAATTGAAATGTTGCCAGTCATGTAAATACAACACAAATAGTTCACCTCTCTTTTCTGTTCGTCAAAGTAACTTTAAGATGGATAAAAGTTGGTGACCGCTGGTCTAGAGTCTTTATTAATGTTTAAAATCTGCCTTGTTCAGAATTTAAAAGGAAGACACAAAAGTCAAGAATGATCTTTAAATATAATGAATGTATAATAAGTATAACCAATGAAACGTTTATGCCATTTGAGACCTTTGTCTTCAACTGGCATATCTGCCCAGACATGAAACCCCTATCAAACTCCACAAGTTACTGTCACCCCAACCCCCGTTGGTGGGCATGTTTTCTGGTTGCAACAAGCACCTTCCTGGTCTCTTCTTTCTTCTTGTTAAATACAACTTCATGTATTCTGTTATTATGTTGTTGTTTGTGTGGCTGTTGTGCAACCACTGTTACCAAGATCCCCCAAAACAAACTAGTGATGTGCAATACCACCTATTTTTATTTTTATTTTCGACACCGAGTAATATTTGGACTGGTATGGGCGATACCAATCCAATACTTTGTACAAATATACCTAATATGTCCGGTAACATTTTGAAAAAGTATCTCAAGTGTTGCTGCTCATGAGGGATCGTCTTCAAACAAAATAAAATCGAAACAAATGATGACTTTATTCTGCACTGAATGTGTTATCAACGTATATGGGGGCCATTTTGATGATTTGTAAAAAAAAAATGAAAATTTAATTCTGAAAACAGACATTTATTACCAATAAACAGATTACATATAATTAAGACAAAACTTAGTGTCAGCTTTGTCTTATAGGTGACAAAGTGTACTATCATCATTTATTACAGGGGTGTCCAAAGTCCGGCCAAGAAGTCATTTGCGAACCAAAGCTCGAGTTTTGTTGGCCCACAACAAAAGTAACAAAAAAAATCAACAGCAAACACGTAAAAAACAAGCAAAAAGACTCAATGTAAGGAGAAAAGGCTGGCAGTTTGATTTAAACAACTAACATTAATACAATTTGTCACTTATAACACAATGCTGACACTAAGTTTTGATATATAATGTCTGTTCGTAGCATTTTATATTTTTGCAAAACAAAAAATATATGAAAATGTCACTTGCATACTTTCTGTATTAATTTTGTAAACATTTTGTATAAAATGTTCAGCCATTTTTACATTACATTACATCTATTTGCTCTCTTTTTTACTGTTTTTACTGTATTTTTTGTTTGTTTGTTTTTTACTGTTGTTTTTTGCCACCCGACAACATGATGTGGGCTTTTAGAATTCCAGCTGCTGGCCACAAATGGTCCCCGGGTCGCACTTTGGAAACTCCTGAACTAAAGTATCAAAAGTATTCATATTTTGATTTGAGAATCAATATCAGAGCATAAAGAACTGGTATCAGTGGTATTGATATTTCAGTATCGATCCGCACATCAAATAATACAACAAACTATACCATTGACACCTCTAACTTGAGCTCTGTCTCGCATAAAGTACGGATTTGTTGAAATAAACAAGTTATAAGTGTCGCTATCCGCCAAAGCTAAATCAATGTCAATCCCAGAATGACATCTTGATAAGAATAATTTTAGATAGAAAATCAGAGCTCTGCACCAATATATGAAGGTCCTGCAAAAAGACACTTGCTCTAAAGCAGGGGTCTCATAATCAATTGACCTGGGGGCCTTGGGAGGCAAAATCTGGGTGAGGCAGGGCTGCATCAGATCTTCCACAACAAAAGCTTTGTTAAATGTTTTTATTTTTTTCCCAAATGTCTTTATTTTTTAACACTAAATAAGATAAAAACATAAATAAACAAATTAAGAATGAATAAGAAAATAGGCAAATACATGTTTGGCAATGCAGAATATATTTGTATTCCACTTGGTGTCACTGTTGTGTTTAGCCGACGTCGGGATGCATGGAGAACATCATTTTCGCAGTGGGCATCATCTCCGCCTTTGCCTTTTCCTTTTCAGCAGCACTGCGGTCGGTGGATAATAGCCGAGTAGCAGTCTCTTTTGTTTTTGCAGTCAATGTTCATGTCTTTCATGATGACATGAACACCATGGCATTTGTAGACGATACAAAGTAAAAAGGCAACTTCTCCCGGAGTGTAATCCGCTGTGCTGCTGAATAAGAAGTGGAAATGACACCATGCTGTTGTTGTCCTATCTTACTGACAGGATGCAGTGCGTCTTCCATAACAACGTGACCTCGGAGTATGTTAAGGTAACGTGCCGAGTTCTACAGGGTTTGGTTCTTGGCCCTGAACTCTTCAGCAACTATATGCTGCCGGAAGGTGACATTATCTGCAAATACGGCGTTAGATTTCCCTATTATGCTGATGACACCCAACTCTACATGCCCCTAAAGCTGACCAACACACCAGATTGTAGTTGTAGAAATCAGTGACACACACACGGCTAGGTGTCATGTCTGTGATCATGTTTTGTTTAGTTATGTTTTGCTTGCTTTTGGACACTTTTTAGTTCCTGGTTTCACTCCCTTGCTTTGTCACCATAGCAACCATTAGTTTCACCTGGTTCACATCCTCATGTCACGCACCTGTCTCACGTTTTCACATTTTGAGTCACGCACCTGCTGCCACTAATGATGTCACTATTATTTAAGCTTCCAGTTGCCAGGCTGTCTTTCTGGCGACATCACTCTCTACACACCCTTGTTGATATCCATGCTGCTCTTTTTCATGTCCTTTTCTCGTTCCAAGTAAGTTTTTGTTTATTCATGTCACGTTTAGCAGTTCTTTTTTTTCATGTTCTTAGTCTACGTTAAGTGTAAGTTTTTGTTTCATAGTCAACTTTGTACCTCCGCCTTGTGCGCGCCTTTAGTTTGTTCTTTTTGTTATAGTAAAAATAAATATGTCCTTACCTTCACACCATGTCCGCTCCAACTTTTATTGCATCTGGGGAAAAAAACCACGCCATAGTCCACGTCCTGACACTAGAGATGATGTTCAAAACCGGTTCTCCCGGTTGTTCGATAAGAAAATAACCGATTCCATGGACTCGAATCCCTTTTTGAGAACCGAGCCCCGTTATCGAGGCCACTATAGTAAAGAAAAAGAGTTGGTTCTTTATTCGAATCCCTGGGAACAAATCCCTTTTTTTACTAGGAAATGCCCTGTGGTACGTCCCAGGAAATGACGTAGCTCAGTCATTATGCGGCAGATACAGAAGCAGCAACAACAATGGACCGTAAAAAACGCCTCAAGGCATGGCTTCATGTTACAAAAAAATATGACAAGGAAACGGCTATCTGCAATTATTGCCAGGCTTCGCTCTCATGTAAGGGGGGAAGTAAAACAAGCATGTTGAAACATGTTCAGGCTGCACATAACCTGAAGGTTAGAGAAAGGTGTCGTGGAGAAGCAGCGACGAAGCACGCCCCTCTTCAACCTGCAGCGCCAATTCCAGTGATAGTGCTGGTGAGTAACTAACGTTAACTGTTGCCGGTTAATTTCCATATCTGTTCACTCGTAGCATTTAGGCTAAAATAACGTGACCTCGTATGTCAATCCAGGACTGCAGTAATGTTAGCTAGACTAACGTTACCTAAGCATAGTCAGTGGCTAACGTCAACGTTAGCCTTTTTGTATGTGTCTGATAACGTTAATGTTATCTTGTAGCCTGCACCAGTGGTCCCCAACCACCGGGCCGCGACCCGGTACCGGTCCGTGGATCGATTGGTACCGGGCCGCACAAGAAATACAATTTTTTAAATGTATTTATTTTTTTAAATTTTTATTAAAGCAACATAAAAAACACAAGATACACTTACAATTAGTGCACCAACCCAAAAAACCACCCTTCCCCATTTACACTCATTCACACTCATTCGCACAAAAGGGTTGTTTCTTTCTGTTATTAATATTTCTGGTTCCTACATTTTATATCAATATATATCAATACAGTCTGCAGGGATACAGTCGGTAAGCACACATGATTGTATTTTTTTATGAAAAAAAACCAAAAAAAAAACCATACCATGGGTAACAACAGTCAATATTTATTTATTTTATTTTATTTTTTTAGGGGGATAACAACAGTCAATATTTATTTTTATTTTATTTTTTTTCTTATAAAATAAAAGTGAGCTTTTGTTAAACCAAATATTGTGGGTTTTTTTCCATATACAACAACCTATCTGGATTCGATAAGAGAATCGATAAGGAATCGGTTCGATAAGAGGATTCGATAATGGGCTCAAACTTGATAATTTCTTATCAAACATCATCCCTACACACGGCTGTCCACTTCAGTGGTGTAGACTTTCCTGAACCAACTGCGCATGCCCCCGAACATACATACACAACTACGGATGCCCATGAGGGACATCCACTACATCTCCCCTTTTCCAATCAAGTACATCAGCGTGTTGACCTGGAAAGCGTCCCCTTTCTTGTCCAGTCCTGACGCCAGGTACGAAAGGTAGTGGTTTTTGTTATATTAGTACAAGTGAAGTTAGTTCCCAAGTTAGCTATCACAATAAGTGAAGGCAATGCACCGGCGCTTCCCGCCCTCGAAATGACCCCCATCTTTTCCATTCTCTCTAGTAGTCATCTGGAGGCGTGTCTGCATGAAATCCCCCAGCAACTTTTTGCTTCTTTAACGCTAAGAAAACAGAAATACTGATTATGGGTCCTGCAACACCAAACAATTACACAAAGCAACTCTGTAAAAATTCTGGGTATTATCTTCGACCCAACTCTCTTGTTTGAGTCACACATTAAGAGTGTTACTAAATAGCCTTCTTTCATCTCTGTAATATTACTAAAATTCGTCCCATTCTCAAAAGTGTAGGTGGAGAACCTTCTAGTTCTTCATACCTGAGGGCAGAGTGCAGGTGAGTTGGCAGAGGGCAGCTCAGACAGTTGCTGTCAGTGGGGGTTGCGATGGTGGCGACCAGAGACATCCGCTGCAAGGCAGAGACCAGGGAATGAAGCGGAGTCTTGAGCATGTTTAAGCCTGTTGCTCACCAGCTCCTTAATGCCGCCACCCAGAAAGTCAAACTTGTCCCCTTATTGACCAAGACGTGAAGCCTGGTTACGGAGGGCCAGCCTGATGGTGTCTGCCTTCCGTGGGGTCCATTTCTTTGGCCAGTGCTTCCCGTTCGGTTCTGGTAAAAGTGTGAACCCTGGATGCAGAGGCGGAGTGCGTTTTACAGAGTCTTAGTCTCCAAGCAACAAAAAGGTACTAAAACTCAGACAGCAAGCACAGAAAAACAAGTACCATGGGACTACAAAACAAAAATGACTAAACAAACTAAAAGAAACGTCTGGCTACAGACGAAGTAAAACAGCACCTACACAAGGGAGAAGCCGAAGTGAAGAGAAATCTTAGAAAGTGTGCCAGAATAGCTGAAGTCCAAATACAGATAATAAAATGTGACTTCAGAGAGTGGCGTGGATGACACGGATGAAAGAACTGCCATCTCCAGGCTACAAGCCCTCTGCTTAAGAGACTAATGAGGCACGCCTTCAGCCGGCCAGAGGGAGGAGAAGGCAGAAGCAAACAAGCGGCGTGAGAGAACACAGCATGTAACACCTATGTTTTGACGCTTTGGAATTGTCTAACAAGAGTATCCAACATTGTAACATTTGTAAGTCAGAAAAAAATTAATTCATCACAGGCCCCCTTTAAGATTTAGATTTAACTTTAAGATTTATTTTTCAGATTTGGATTGGAAGTTCGATTTAACATTTAAATTTCGATTAAACAATTTGATTAACTGCACTTTTTTTTAATTTATTTTTTTCCTATCGTTCACAATCATTATGAGAGACAATAACCCACATGTCTTTTTTATGGTCTACAGAGATCTGCCAGTCTTGTGCAGTAGCCAGGATCCCTGCTGGTGCTTTTTTGCAAACTGCCTTTGGCTGATCTCCTGCTTTTACTAAAACTGGTGGGATTGCACACTCGGCTGCAGCTGCGGCTGCTAATGCCTTTGCTGATGGCTTCTGCGATCGGCTTCAGCACCTGGTTGTGGTGAACACAGTTGGCTGTTTGGGCTCTCTGCTTTACCCCAGGTAAATAGGTTTTGCTGGGCTAGGCAGGACGTCATAGACTGCCCGGAACAGGAAGCTGATACGGTTTGGTTCAGCCTGCCACAGCTCCGACCAGGTGACTTTGCAGTCCACGGCATGCTCCCTTCCGGTTCAGGCCCCCTGCTGCTTCAGACCAGCTGTTCTGCTAGTCCTTCCTTCTTCTACTGCTGTCCTGACCTCTTCCTGTATCTGCCTCTGCTTTTCCTTACCTCTGCTCTCCTTGTGCCGAGGTGGTGTTGGGAACATACCCAGGCCTGCTCTGCTTTGGGCTGCTACACCCACCAGATTTCTGTGGCGCAGTCGTTCCTCTGCATCCAGCACAGCAGCCTGGGCTCTCCACTTCCTTCCGGTCTTCACCACAACTCCTGCCAGGGCCACTTTTGGGTCCCTTGAGTCTCTGTACAGCAGCACCTCCTTTGTCCATTTTACCTTGAACTCCTCTTCCTGCGAATTCAAGGGTAATCTAAGCTTTGTAGTGTTCCCATAAAGGCCAATGTTACTGAGGCTTCCGGGTAACCCCAACCATCTCCTGAGACAGGTGTTGACTTTCTTCTCAAGGGTCCCCACAGTTGAAATGGGGACCTCGTAGACAAGGAGCGGCAAGGGAATCCATTGTCATCCTTGGTCGGTCCAGTTCCTGACAGGTTCACTGGACAGATGAGGCGTCTTTAAGGCTGCTGTCAAAAACCTTGCCTAGACTCTTCACACGGTTCTCTGACACTGATGGTATCATTGACCCTTCAATTTTGAAACGGAACCTATCCGTGACCTTGCCCTTCTTCACCACTAGCGATCTGGACTTTGCTGGTTTAAATCCCATCCGAGCCCACTGTATGAGTCTTTCCAGCCCATGGATGATCCACCTGCATCCTGGCACTGACTCTGTGATGACAGTCAGGTCATCCATAAAAGCTCTGATCGGTGGTTGGCAGGTCCCTGATTGGGTCCTTGGGCCTCTGCATTGAGGCTCCGCAGATTTCACAATCATGTTCATTGCCAGGGAGAAAATGGTTACAGAGATAGTGCAGCCTGTGATTATCCCCACTTCCAACCTATGCCAGTCTGATGTTGCTTCCCCTGCCGTGACTCTCATCCTGAACTGGTCGTAATAATCCAAGATCAGATCTGCAACATGGTGTGGCACTTGATGTTTAGTCATGGTGGTCTGGACCAGCTTGTGTGGGATGGATCTATAAGCATTAACATGGTCTAACCACAGCACTGTGAGGTCTCCGTTATTCTCCTGGGCTTCCTTGATGAGCTGGGTCACCACCCTAGTGTGTTCTAGACACCGTGGCACTCCTGAGATCCCTCCCTTTGTGTCTATGTAGTTGTTGCTGCAGAGGAAGTCCGCCAGGCGCCTTGCTACCATGCTGAAGGAGATCTTTCCTTCCAGTAGGGAGATTTTCCTGAATTGGTTGATATTCTTGGAATCCTTCTTTTTGGGGATCCAGACACCTTGAGAAAATTTCCACTGCTGTGCAGATTTTACTGCATCTGCATACTGCGGTCGGTCGTCTTTGGTCCGTCAGAATGGGGTGCTCATCCCCCGCCCCCTCTCGGACTTCCTTGGGGGTATTTTACCATGAGTCGTGTTTTAGCTTAAAGGTGGGTTTCCTCCTCTCAGAGAAAGCAGTTTGGGCTGCTGACCCTCCCCGCCCCGGTTGCGGTCTTTCCAAGCTGCCAACTGTCTCTCCAGTTGTCTCTGATCTTTCCCGGTTGTCAGCCAGCCTTTTCCTGGTTGTCACTGGTTTCGGCAGAAATGTTAGGTCTTTGATACATCTTCAAATGCACGTGAACACATCCTCAGTGATGTTCCTGGGGTCATAAGGTGTCTCCAGTGCCAGTTATTTCTCCTGCAAGGCAACCACTTCCTTCAACGGCGCTACCCACCTCTTCACCAGCGAGGGCGCTATCAGCTTAACCTGCGCAGATACCGCCACCGCCAGTTCTTCCTTCTGCCAAGCTGCAACATCCTGAAGATCCACTTTCTTCTACGAGGTACTCTCCATAGAAGTACAGTGTGGCATGGATGGATGAGTGGTACCGCAAGGTACCAAGACAGCTGGGAATGGAGGATCTGCTTCTAGCTTTCACGGCCGCTCAAGTCAAGCTCACACTGGTTTTGACTCCTGCTCAAGCCAATTTTGCTCCAGCTTTAACGCCCGCTCAAGCACCTAAGCCAGCTCCAGCCGAGCTCGTCCAAGCTGCAATCCTAGCTCCAGCCAGGCCGCCGCCTCATGCACGACCGCAGACCCCGCTCCAGCATCCAGCCAAGCCGCCACCTCCTGCACAGCTGCCGTCCAAGTCATACACTATATTGTCAAAAGTATTTGGCCACCTGCCTTGACTCACATATGAACTTGAAGTGCCATCCCATTCCTAACCCATTGGGTTCAATATGATGTCGGTCCACTTTTTGCAGCTATTACAGCTTCAACTGTTCTGGGAAGGCTGTCCACAAGGTTGCGGAGTGTGTTTATAGGAATTGTTTACCCTCCTTCCCACAGCGCATTGGTGAGGTCACACACTGATGTTGTTTGAGAAGGCCTGGCTCTCAGTCTCCGTTCTAATTCATCGACTACAACTCTGCTTTTAACACGGTCATCCCACAAAAACTCACTGCTAAACTCCTCACTGTTGGTCTGACACCGGCTCTCTGTGACTGGGTCCTGAACTTTCTCACAAACCGGCCCCAGTCAGTCAGAATCTGCAGCCAGACATCAGGCACAAAGGTTCTAAGCATAGGGACCCCCCCAAGGCTGCGTGCTGAGCCCCCTATTGTACACCCTCTTCACACACGACTGTGTGGCCTCCTAGAACAACACCAGTATCATCAAGTTAGCAGATAATACTACGGTCGTCGGACTGATCACCGGGGGAGCTGAGGCAGCGTACAGAAGGGAGGTAGCGGAACTGGTGGCCTGGTGTCAGGATAATAATCTCTCCTTGAACACAGACAAGACCAAGGAGATGATTATTGACCCACTGAGAAGGAGTGCACAGTACACACCTCTGTACATAGGGGGGGGACAAAGGTGGACAGGGTGAAAACCTTTAAATTAATCGGGACCCACATCAGCGAGGACCTCACCTGGGATCACAACAACCAACAAACAATAAAGAAAGCCCAGCAGCGACTGTACTTCCTAAGAAGGCTGAGAAAATTTGGCATGCCACCCAAAATTCTCAGCAACTTCTATAGAAGTACGGTTGAGAGTGTCCTTACCAGCTCTATCACGGTCTGGTATGGAAACTGCACTGCTAAGGACAGGAAGGCACTCCAGCGAGTGATTAAAACTGCTCAGTACATATCAGGAGCAGCCCTCCCCTCACTACAGGACATGTACTCTACCAGGGCCACCAGGAGAGCACACAACATCATAAAGGACAGTACACACCCCCAGCACAGTCTCTTCAGCCACCTACCATCAGGCAGACGATACAGGAGCCTGAAATCCAGGACTACGAGACTGACAAACAGTTTCTACCGACAGGCCCTCAGGCTTGTGAATGCTAACTTGTAAATGCTAGCTCGCCCCAGCCCCCGTTTTACTTTTGTCTTTTTGAACAAAAGACAGCTACCATGACCACCCCCGAACTGTGAACCATCACTGTAGACACTTTTCACCTTTGATCACTAAAGACACTTTAACTGCTGCTGTGACCCAAGGGCACCTCCATATTTATACTGTTGACTGTCAATCAGAATGTGCAATCAAGTTATGTTACTTACTGTGCCTTGTATATACATTTTTATTTTTATTTTTAGCTAAGTACCGTGTGACTTGTTGAAGGGTGGACTAGCAAAGTAAGATTTTCATTGTACGGCAAACTGTCTGTTTAACTGTGCGTATGACAATACACAATCTTGAATCTTGAATCTTGAATCATGAATCTTGAATCAAAGGTGTTCTATCGGGTTGAGGTCAGGACTCTGTGCAGGCCAGTCAAGTTCATCCACACCAGACTCTGTCATCCATGTCTTTATGGACTTTGCTTTGTACACTGATGTACAGTCATGTTGGAGGAGGAAGGGGCCCGCTCCAAATTGTTCCCACAAGGTTGAGAGCATGGAATTTTCCAAAAATTTTTGGTATCCTGGAGCATTCAAAGTTCCTTTCACTGGAACTAAGGGGCCAAGCCCAGTTCCTGAAAAACAACCCCACACCATAATTCTTCCTCCACCAAATTTCATTTACAATGCAGTCCGAAATGTACCGTGATCCTTGCAACCTCTAAACCCAGACTCGTCCATCAGATTGCCAGATGGAAAAACGTGATTCATCACTCCAGAGAACGCGTCTCCACTGCTCTAGAGTCCAGTGGCGATGTGCTTTACACCACTGCAGCCGACGCTTTGCATTGGACTTGGTGATGTATGTCTTAGATGCAGCTGGTCGGCCATGGAAACCCATTCCATGAAGCTCTCTGCGTGCTGTACGTGGGCTAATCAGAAGGTCACATGAAGTTTGGAGCTCTGTAGCAACTGACTGTGCAGAAAGTCGGCAACCTCTTTGCACTATGCGCTTCAGCATCCGCTGACCCCTCTCAAACTCTTCCATTTTCTTATAATAAAGCCGACAGTTGACTTTGTAATATTTAGGAGCGAGGAAATTTCACGACTGGATTTGTTGCCCAGGTGGCATCCTATGACAGTTCCACGCTGGAAGTCCCTGAGCTCCTGAGAGCGGCCCATTCTTTCACAAATGTTTGTAGGAAAAGTCTCCATGCCTAAGTGCTTGATTGTATACATCTGTGGTCGGGCCAAGTGATAAGGACACCTGATTCTGATAATTTGGATGGGTGGCCAAATACTTTTGGCAATATAGTGTACGTTCAGCCCAGCAGCCTGCTACTCCAGTGGGCCTGCAGATGACACCAGCTACTCCAGTGGGCCTGCAGATGCCACTATCCTCTTCAGTGGGCCTGCAGACGCCGCCATCATCTCCAGTGGGTCTTCCAATGACGCCACCATCCTCTCCAGTGTGGCTTCCGACGACGACACCATCCTTTCCAGTGAGTCTTCCGACGACGCCACCATCCTCGTCTCCAGTAGATCTTCCAACGATGCCACCATCCTTGTCTCCAGTGGTTTACCCAACTCTGCAGTCAGCCTTTGCGTCACCTGCAGTTCTGAAGGCAGCCTGTGCGTCGCCTCCAGCTCTGCAGCCAGGCTCTGCGTTGCCTCCAGCTCTGCAGCCAGGCCCGGCCTTGCCTCCAACTCTGCAGTCAGCCCCAGCCTCGCCTCCAGCTCTGCAGCCTGTGCGACATCCATCTCGCCTGCTGCAGGGGCACCTGTCTGGCGCCCACACGCCTCCTCCTTTAATTGACCGTTAAATGGATGCTCTCTGCGCCATTGGCAGAAACGCCCAGGACCTGAACATGGACCTTCACGACTTCTGGAGCGCCGCCATTGCTCTGGTTAGCCTCGCTGGCCACAGATAAGGCCTTTTTATGGACGCCCTCCACGGCGTCAGCATCAATGCCCAGGACCTGGACGGGGATTCTTACGGCTGCTGGTGTGCCACTCACGTCCGCCTCCTGGTCGGCCAAGCATTGGGCCAGTGCATGCGCGCCTGTTTCGCCTGCTATAGCGGCGCTCGACTTTTCCCCGCCACCTGACCCATTCCCGGTGGTCCTGGGCACACTTGCTCTAGCTACCCTCCATGCATCCGTGTCTTTGGACTTAGTTCATTTTGGTTTGGGACGTCTGGAATCCGTCCCTAATGCGGGGGTCCTGTCATGATCTGTGCCCTCTGATCATGTCTTGTGTTTGGTGTTTTGCTTTAGTTTTCGTGCTCCTGCCTTCCATTTGCAGAATTTTTGTTTCTCTCCAGCGACAGTTGCATTTCCTGTTATATCTCTTGTAAAGACTTTCTTGCTGTTTGCCATTGGTGAAGTAACTTTGTTACTGTTTTTCTAGCTTCACATCACAACCTTTTTTTTGCTGCTTCGCATCCATGGCTACCTACTAAATTTGTAATCTGCTGGTATAAAAATAATTAAAAAGCCTCCTACCTTCACGCTACTGCTGACATTGCCTGTCCTTTGTATCCTGAGAACACAAATTTTGCTCCAATGTAACCCGAACACAACACACTTAATTACATTTAAATATCCATCCATCCATTTTCTACCGCTTATTCCCTTTTGGGGTCGCGGGGGGCGCTGGAGCCTATCTCAGCTACAATCGTGCGGAAGGCGGGGTACACCCTGGACAAGTCGCCACCTCATCGCAGGGCCAACACTGATAGACAGACAACATTCACACTCACATTCACACACTAGGGCCAATTTAGTGTTGCCAATCAACCTATCCCCAGGTGCATGTCTTTGGAGGTGGGAGGAAGCCGGAGTACCCGGAGGGAACCCACGCAGTCACGGGGAGAACATGCAAACCCCACACAGAAAGATCCGGAGCCTGGGATTGAACCCCAGACTACTCAGCAACTTCGTATTGTGAGGCAGACGCACTAACCCCTCTTCCACTGTGCTGCCCACATTTATATATAAATATAAATATACATCTTATACCTAATTATAAATCTTAAAACTAAATCTAAATCTAAATCTTAAATTTAAATATATATCTCGCCAAGTGTCAAGGTGAATATGCAAATAGACCACGCCTCTCAGGGCGTACAGACCCACCCACACCTCTGGTGCTGCTGCTGCTGTATGAAGGACATTGAAATAGGACACCAACATGGTAACCTGACTCTCGCCAGATCCTTGTAGTTTGCTGAGCACGAGCTCAGCGAACTACAAGAGGTTACCAACATGGCGGGTTCTCTCCAAATAGGTGAGATTGAACGGGCGGTTATGACAGGTGTGCGTGCTCCACTTCAAAGTGCGCTTTCGCCAGTACAGTCCACACCATTAACGGTAAGTTATACTCAGTTAAAACTTTAACTTTTCTCTATGTTTGCCACAAAGCTGCTGCTCGCTAATTGACCGAGCAAGCTAACATTTGCTAATGTGGCTCAGGTGCAAGCTAAGATTTTGTGATTCGATGAAAGGAGTTTCAGCGACTTTTTTGGAAAAGTAATACAAGTTACTCTAACTTTGTTGGCGATAACTTGTTAAAAAGCTGAACGTGCTACGAAGCTTAAGTTGTAATAGCTAAATTACAGAATGTCACTAACTTTCCTATATAGCGATAAATATTTAGCCCAATGTTCAAAACATCTGAATAGTATACCATGGAGAATCAATACTTGTGTGTATAAATGTCAGTTAAACAAGTTTGCTCTTGTTTCAGGTCTACACACCTCAGTTTAAGCCACAGACCCCACCAACTATGTCTTCAGGGACTGCCACCTTTTCTACCACTGTCACATCACTGAGATCAGTAAGTACAGGCGTATATAGCATTACAGTGTTTTTATTTTCAGTTAACTTGGAAATGTTAGCTTACGAAAAAAAACATCTAGTTGTTCCCGCCTATTCATAAGTTATATTTTATACCTAGTTAGTGTTAGCTGAAGTCCATTTTGACATGTCCATCCATCCATCTTTTTCCGCTTATCCGAGGTCGGATCGCGGGGGCAGCAGCCTAAGCAGGGAAGCCCAGACTTTCCTCTCCCCAGCCACTTCGTCCAGCTCTTCCCGAGGCGTTCCCAGGCAGAGACATAGTCTTCCCAACGTGTCCTGGGTCTTCCCCGTGGCCTCCTACCGGTTGGACGTGCCCTAAACACCTCCCTAGGGAGGCGTTCGGGTGGCATCCTGACCAGATGCCCGAACCACCTCATCTGGCTCCTCTCGATGTGGAGGAGCAGCGGCTTTACTTTGAGCTCCCCCCGGATGACAGAGCTTACTGCGAGGTTCGTTCCCCCGGGATGAAAACGGACCTCTCCGGACAGGACTTACAGGTAGGAGGATGGTTTATTCTTGAAACTCAAAGTAGTACAACAAAACTTACGTGATGGTAGCATAAGCAAGCACTTAGCATAGACTTGAAACCAGACACGAAGCGAACAATGATGCCAGACTGAGCGCGGCGAGCAAGGTGAATAAGTAGCTCTCTGACTAGTGGTTGACAGCAGCTGAGCGTGGGACCACTAACCAGAGGCATGTGAACCCAATTAATCCCCATGGTGACCAAAATAAACCCAGGAGTGCACACAACAGGAACTAAGGGAGTCCAAAACTAACAGAACATAACTAACCAAAACATGATTCGAACCACGGATCATGACAGTATCCCCTCCTCAGGGACAGATTCCAGATGTCCAAACAAAAACAAGGTAAGATCAAGAGTCATGGGAGGGCGGAGGGGGGACTTGGCGGTGGGTCGCCAGACCAAGTGTCCCCGCAACCAGCGAGGGAGAGTCAGGTGGCGGCGATGCGTTGAACGCCGCTGCACTTGGCGAGGCGGGCGACCAGGGAACGGCCACATCCGTGGCCGACGAGGAGGTGGGCGGGAGTGACGCCGGAACCTCAGCAGTCTTTGAGTCCTGCCCCCAAGTCCTGGGCGTCGCTGCTGTTGGCGCCCAAGGCGTTAATGAACCGTCCAGTGACGAGAGGGCAGGCACGTCGTCGTCGAGGCAGGCGTGGAAGCAGCAGACGTCGTCGAGGCAGGCGTGGAAGCAGCAGACGTCGTAGAGGTAGGTGTGGAAGCAGCAGACGTCGTCGAGGCAGGCGTGGAAGCAGCAGACGCCGTAAAGGTAGGCCTGGAAGCAGCAGACGTCGTCAAGGCAGGCGTGGAAGCAGCAGACGTCAACAAGGAAGGCGTGGAAGCAACAGACGTTGGCGGGACAGGCGTGGAAGCAGCAGACGTCGACGAGGCAAGCGTCGAAGCAGCAGACGTCGTCGAGGCAGGCGTGGAAGCAGCAGACGTCGTCGAGGTAGGCGTGGAAGCAGCAGACGTTGTCAAGGCAGGCGTGGAGGCAGCAGGCGTCGTCCAGGCAGGCGTGGAAGCAGCAGACGTCGACGAGGCAGGCGTGGAAGCAGCAGACGTCGGCAAGGCAGGCGTGGAAGCAGCAGACGTCGGCAAGGCAGGCGTGGAAGCAGCTGCTAGTGCTAGCCGCGGTGCAGCAACTGGTGCTAGCCGTGGTGCGGCAACTGGTGCTAGCCGTGGTGCGGCAGCTGGTGCTAGCCGTAGTGCAGCAACTGGTGCAGGAAGGGTTGCTAGCCGTGGTGCAGGAAGGGTTGCTAGCCTTGGAGCAGGAAGGGTTGCTAGACTTGGAGCAGGAAGGGGTGCTAGCCTTGGAGCAGGAAGGGGTGCTAGCCTAGGAGCAGGAACAGGAACTGGTGCTAGCCTTGGAGCAGGAACAGGAACTAGTGCTAGCCTTGGAGCAGGAACAGGAACGGGTGCTAGCCTTGAAGCAGGAAGGGTTGCTAGCCTTGGAGCAGGAAGGGTTGCTAGCCTTGGAGCAGGAACGGTTGCTAACCTTGGAGCAGGAGCGGTTGCTAGCCTTGGAGCAGGAACAGGAACTGGTGCTTGAACCAGTCGTGGAGCCGGTACTGGCCTTGACTTTGGCGGAGGTGGCCTAGCTGGGGGTTGTAGCTTGGCATGCCGAAGAACTGGTGGTGGTGGCCGGGCCGGAGGTTGCTGCCTGGCTGGGCGCAGCTGAGCCACCCCACCAGCACGGCTCCCGGCACTAGCTCCCCCCCTCAGGAACGGATACCAGACACGCTCCTTGCAGTCTGGAACCGTCTTTAGGGGTGGGTGGAGGGAGGTCAGGAGTGGGGTAGACTCCTCCCCTTTAAATTGCCCAAAATGTATTTTTCCATCCCCCACCTGATGTCTCTGACGTCATCAAAAGTGGACGGGGTGACGTCATCAGGGGAAGACGACTGAGCTGCCTGCAGCCTGCTTCGGTCCGGAGGAGGAGGAGTTTGCGGGAGCGACGCGTCCTGACCATGAAGCGAAGCCCTTCTGGACGGCTTCAGTCCTTGCCGACGCGTCTGGCACCGCGGTGGCACGGCAATGTCCCCGGGCCACACGGAGATGCTTGCCGTTAGGACCCCACATCAGGTCCTGGCGCTCCACGGGGGAATGGCGGAGCGTCTCAGCCTCCATTACGTGCAACACCTCCCCCTTACCTTCAACCATCTCCTCGACATCCGCTGTGGGGGAACGGAAAGCTGGCGTCATTCTGTCACGACGGAGGGTCGCAGCTTACTGCGAGGTTCGTTTCCCCAGGATGCAAACGGACCTCTCCGGACAGGACTTGCAGGTAGGACCATGGTTTATTCTTGAAACTCAAAGTAGTACAACACAACTTACGTGACTGTAGCATAAGCAAGCACTTAGCATACACTTGAAACCAGACATGAAGCGAACAATGACGCCAGACTGAGCGTGGCGAGCAAGGTGAATAAGTAGCTCTCTGATTAGTGGTTGACAGCAGCTGAGCGTGGGACCACTAACCAGAGGTAGGTGAACCCAATTAATCCCCATGGTGACCAAAATAAACCCAGGAGTGCACACAACAGGAACTAAGGGAATCCAAAACTAACAGAATATAACTAACCAAAACATGATCCGGACCACTGATCATGACATTATAGGTCCTTAATTTTTGGTTATCCGATTATAAAATCCTAATTACATGTACTGTAATTATTTACTACCTAGCTGTGTAAAGTGACATCAGAGGCTTTCACAGTAGTCAACATAGGACGTGAATTGGAAAATAAGAACAGGTCAATTGGTTTAGTTTATTCAGGATGTCTTTTTTCCCCGCCCTATTTTGTAGTACGGCCATACACTATTATTCAAAGAGAACATTGAGGATTTGTTGCTGCTGGGAACAATGCTTTCTGAAGTGGCTTCAGTCCCGCGGATATCCAGACCCACATTACCGTATTTTCCGCACTATTAGCCGCACCTAAAAACCACAAATTTACTCAAAAGCTGACAGTGCGGCTTATAAGCCGGTGCGCTTTATATATGGATTAATATTAAGATTCATTTTCATAAAGTTTAGGTCTCGCAACTACGGTAAACAGCCGCCATCTTTTTTCCCCGTAGAAGAGGAAGTGCTTCTTCTTCTACGGCAAGCAACCGCCAAGGTAAGCACCCGCCCCCATAGAAGAGGAAGCGCTTCTTCTTCTACTGTAAGCAACCACCCGCCCCCGTAGAAGAAGAAGGGCGCGGATATTACGTTTCATTTCCTTTGTGTGTTTACATCTGTAAAGACCACAAAATGGCTCCTACTAAGCGACAGGTTTCCGGTTCATGAAAAGACGCAATCTCTCCATCCGCACACGGACTACTATTTCACAGCAACTGCCTAAAGACTTTCAAGAAAAGCTGACTACTTTCCGTGCATATTGTAAAAACAAGATAGCTGAAAAAAAGACCCGGCCAGAGAACATTATCAACACTGACTTTTGATATTCCTGTGAACCGCACTGTGGATACAACGGGAGCACGTACGGTGAATATTCGCACCACAGGGAATGAGAAGTCATCCTTCACTGTGGTTCTAGCTTGCCATGCTAATGGCCAGAAACTTCCACCCATGGTGATATTCAAAAGGAAGACCTTGCCAAAAGAGACCTTTCCAGCCGGCGTCATCATAAAAGCTAACTCGAAGGGATGGATGGATGAAGAAAAGATGAGCGAGTGGTTAAGGTAAGTTTACGCGAAGAGGCCGGGTGGCTTTTTTCACGCAGCTCCGTCCATGTTGATATACGACTCCATGCGCGCCCACATCACGCTGGTTTTTAATATATTATTAAAGTTTGACTGACCTATCTGACTGTTTTTTTGACATTCCTTTAGCGCAGTTAGATGCGGCTTACAACACCGGGCGGCTTATAGGTGGACAAAGTTTTGAAATATGCCGTTCATTGAAGGCGCGGCTTTTAACCCAGGGCGCCTTATGGTGCGGAAAATACGGTACATCAAAACCGGTCCCTGGTGGAAACAAGGTTGGGGAGCCCTGCTGTAAAGCACCACTGACCTTTGCCCATCCCGTAGGCGTCACGCTGCAGCTCACAGTATTCCATCCCCGGGATGATATCGAAGAGGTTAAAGATCTGCTCCTGGGTCAGCGCAGCTCGCGTGGACACCATCAGGCAGCAGGTGAAGTCGCCGGAGCGGTAGTCCATTGCAGTGTAGTTGGTGGGTTCTGCCGAGCCTGGACGTGGAAGGAGAGAGGCTATTGGAGGAGATGATGGGTCAACAAGACTCATCGAGAGCACGCACTCATGGTGAAGGGGTACTGGTTCATGGAGTCGGCGGCGGCGGTGGCGGCGCCCGTGTAGTCGCTCCTGGACGTGGCCCCGCCCATGTACTCCTCTGAGGCTGGGGGCTTGCTGCGAGGCTCGGCCAAGATGGCTCTGTAAGCTGCCAGCGTCACAGTGAAGACCAGAAAAACACCTCCATCCACACCTTTCTCCCCACCTTACCTTTGTCACAGTTCTCGATGGCCACGGCAGCTTGGGAGGGTTTGTGGTATCTCACGTAGCCCAGACCTTTACTCTCCCCCGTCATCTTGTTCTTGATGATGACGCAATACTCGATGTCGCCGTACTCCTGGCGATCACAAGCGCAGTCCACACGGTCATTTGGGACCAGGAGAGAAAACCTTCAGACGGGTTGTGTTGCAACATTGCCATACCTTGAATGTATTCTTCAGGTCTTCCTCCGAGAACGTCTTGGGGATCATGACAAAGATCCTGGTCAGCTCCTCGTCCTCCACGTCTCTGTGGCTCGTGGACGAGCGCGACTGTGCGATAAACACCTGGAACAAGCATGCAGGTGAGCAGATGGCACGCTTTTGTGCAACATTGATGTACTTTCAGCTACTACTTTTATGCAACATTGATGTACATTCAGCAACTAATTTTGTGCAACATTGATGTACCGTATTTTCCGCACTATAAGGCGCACCTAAAAACCACAAATTTTCTCAAAAGCTAACAGTGCGCCTTATAACCCGGTGCGCTTTATTACGATTCATTTTCATAAAGTTTCGATCTCGCAACTTCGGTAAACAGCCGCCATCTTTTTTCCCGGTAGAACAGGAAGCGCTTCTTCTTCTACGCAAGCAACCGCCAAGGTAAGCACCCGCCCCCATAGAACAGGAAGCGCTTCTTCTTCTACTGTAAGCTACCGCCCGCCCCCGGAAGAAGAAGAAAAAACGCGCGGATATCACCGTACGTTTCATTTCCTGTTTACATCTGTAAAGACCACAAAATGGCTCCTACAAAGCGACAAGGATCCGGTTCTTAAAAAGACGCAATCTCTCCATCCGCACACGGATTACTACCGTATTTCACAGCAACTGATATTCCTGTGAACTGCACTGTGGAACGGGAGCACGTACGGTGAATATTCGCACCACAGGGAATGAGAAGTCATCCTTCACTGTGGTTCTAGCTTGCCATGCTAACTTCCACCCATGGTGATATTCAAAAGGAAGACCTTGCCAAAAGAGACCTTTCCAGCCGGCGTCATCATAAAAGCTAACTCGAAGGGATGGATGGATGAAGAAAAGATGAGCGAGTGGTTAAGGGAAGTTTACGCGAAGAGGCCGGGTGGCTTTTTTCACACAGCTCCGAAGGCGAACACACCTTCACTAAGACGGGCAGACAGCGCCGGACGACATAT